>NW_028320915.1:0-87608 GCF_062004578.1 Staurois parvus | reverse complement strand
CTCCTCAAAGGGCCTGAGCAAGCGCAGGTGTCACGCATGAGCTGCCAATGGCTGACATCTAAGTTACACAGGGAGTACCTTTATCTGCTTTTAACATCAGGAAATCTGTGATGGCCTTTTGCTGTTCGTAAAGGCGGTCTAACATATGTAGGGTTGAATTCCACCTTGTTGCAACGTCACAGCATGAGGAGTCGGTATAGGGGCCCATGGCAGATTAGGGGCCTGGCAGCAGTTATGGGAGGCCCATAATCTGCCAGCACCCTATGACAAAAAAATGGAACACACCAGCAGTGTGAGGAGACCTGAAAGTGGCACATGGCAGAGTGTGGCGATGGAGACAGCAGCAATGGGAGGCCGTACAGGGACCCATGAGAGACTCTGGACCTGGCAGCAGCATGAGGAGGCGGTATATAGGGGCCTACGGCAGATTAGGGGCCTGGCAGCAGCTATAGGAGGCCCGTAATCTGCCAGCACCCTATGTCAAAAAATTCAACACACCAGCAGTGTGTGAGGAGACCTGAAAGTGGCACATGGCAGAGTGTGGCGATGGAGACAGCAGCAATGGGAGGCCGTACAGGGACCCATGACAGACTCTGGACTTGGCAGCAGCATGAGGAGGCGGTATATAGGGGCTTATGGCAGATTAGGGGCCTGGCAGCAGCTATAGGAGGCCCGTAATCTGCCAGCACCCTATGTCAAAAAATTCAACACACCAGCAGTGTGAGGAGACCTGAAAGTGGCACATGGCAGAGTGTGGCGATGGAGACAGCAGCAATGGGAGGCCGTACAGGGACCCATGACAGACTCTGAACTTGGCAGCAGCATGAGGAGGCGGTATATAGGGGCCCATGGCAGATTAGGGGCCTGGCAGCAGCTATAGGAGGCCCGTAATCTGCCAGCACCCTATGTCAAAAAATTTAACACACCAGCAGTGTGAAGAGACCTGAAAGTGGCACATGGCAGCAGAGTGTGGCGATGGAGACAGCAGCAATGGGAGGCCGTACAGGGACCCATGAGAGACTCTAGACTTGGCAGCAGCATGAGGAGGCGGTATATAGGGGCCCATGGCAGATTAGGGGCCTGGCAGCAGCTATGTGAGGCCCGTAATCTGCCTGCACCCTATGTCAAAAAATTAAACACACCAGCAGTGTGAAGAGACCTGAAAGTGGCACATGGCATGAGAGACTCTGGACCTGGCAGCAGCAGGAGGAGGCGGTATAGGGGCCCATGGCTGATTAGGGGCCTGGCAGCAGCTATGTGAGGCCCGTTATCTTGCAGCACCCTATGTCAAAAAATTTAACACACCAGCAGTGTGAAGAGACCTGAAAGTGGCACATGGCAGCAGAGTGTGGCGATGGAGACAGCAGCAATGGGAGGCCGTACAGGGACCATGACAGACTCTGGACTTGGCAGCAGCATGAGGAGGCGGTATATAGGGGCCCATGGCAGATTAGGGGCCTGGCAGCAGCTATGTGAGGCCCGTTATCTTGCAGCACCCTATGTCAAAAAATTTAACACACCAGCAGTGTGAAGAGACCTGAAAGTGGCACATGGCAGCAGAGTGTGGCGATGGAGACAGCAGCAATGGGAGGCCGTACAGGGACCCATGAGAGACTCTGGACCTGGCAGCAGCAGGAGGAGGTGGTATATAGGGGCCCATGGCAGATTAGGGGCCTGGCAGCAGCTATGTGAGGCCCGTAATCTGCCTGCACCCTATGTCAAAAAATTTAACACACCAGCAGTGTGAAGAGACCTGAAAGTGGCACATGGCAGCAGAGTGTGGCGATGGAGACAGCAGCAATGGGAGGCCGTACAGGGACCATGACAGACTCTGGACTTGGCAGCAGCATGAGGAGGCGGTATATAGGGGCCCATGGCAGATTAGGGGCCTGGCAGCAGCTATGTGAGGCCCGTAATCTGCCTGCACCCTATGTCAAAAAATTTAACACACCAGCAGTGTGAAGAGACCTGAAAGTGGCACATGGCAGCAGAGTGTGGCGATGGAGACAGCAGCAATGGGAGGCCGTACAGGGACCATGACAGACTCTGGACTTGGCAGCAGCATGAGGAGGCGGTATATAGGGGCCCATGGCAGATTAGGGGCCTGGCAGCAGCTATGTGAGGCCCGTTATCTTGCAGCACCCTATGTCAAAAAATTTAACACACCAGCAGTGTGAAGAGACCTGAAAGTGGCACATGGCAGCAGAGTGTGGCGATGGAGACAGCAGCAATGGGAGGCCGTACAGGGACCATGACAGACTCTGGACTTGGCAGCAGCATGAGGAGGCGGTATATAGGGGCCCATGGCAGATTAGGGGCCTGGCAGCAGCTATGTGAGGCCCGTTATCTTGCAGCACCCTATGTCAAAAAATTTAACACACCAGCAGTGTGAAGAGACCTGAAAGTGGCACATGGCAGCAGAGTGTGGCGATGGAGACAGCAGCAATGGGAGGCCGTACAGGGACCCATGAGAGACTCTGGACTTGGCAGCAGCATGAGGAGGCGGTATATAGGGGCCCATGGCAGATTAGGGGCCTGGCAGCAGCTATGTGAGGCCCGTAATCTGCCTGCACCCTATGTCAAAAAATTTAACACACCAGCAGTGTGAAGAGACCTGAAAGTGGCACATGGCAGCAGAGTGTGGCGATGGAGACAGCAGCAATGGGAGGCCGTACAGGGACCCATGAGAGACTCTAGACTTGGCAGCAGCATGAGGAGGCGGTATATAGGGGCCCATGGCAGATTAGGGGCCTGGCAGCAGCTATGTGAGGCCCGTAATCTGCCTGCACCCTATGTCAAAAAATTTAACACACCAGCAGTGTGAAGAGACCTGAAAGTGGCACATGGCAGCAGAGTGTGGCGATGGAGGACAGCAGCAATGGGAGGCCGTACAGGGACCATGACAGACTCTGGACTTGGCAGCAGCATGAGGAGGCGGTATATAGGGGCCCATGGCAGATTAGGGGCCTGGCAGCAGCTATGTGAGGCCCGTAATCTGCCTGCACCCTATGTCAAAAAATTTAACACACCAGCAGTGTGAAGAGACCTGAAAGTGGCACATGGCAGCAGAGTGTGGCGATGGAGACAGCAGCAATGGGAGGCCGTACAGGGACCCATGAGAGACTCTAGACTTGGCAGCAGCATGAGGAGGCGGTATATAGGGGCCCATGGCAGATTAGGGGCCTGGCAGCAGCTATGTGAGGCCCGTTATCTTGCAGCACCCTATGTCAAAAAATTTAACACACCAGCAGTGTGAAGAGACCTGAAAGTGGCACATGGCAGCAGAGTGTGGCGATGGAGACAGCAGCAATGGGAGGCCGTACAGGGACCATGACAGACTCTGGACTTGGCAGCAGCATGAGGAGGCGGTATATAGGGGCCCATGGCAGATTAGGGGCCTGGCAGCAGCTATGTGAGGCCCGTTATCTTGCAGCACCCTATGTCAAAAAATTTAACACACCAGCAGTGTGAAGAGACCTGAAAGTGGCACATGGCAGCAGAGTGTGGCGATGGAGACAGCAGCAATGGGAGGCCGTACAGGGACCATGACAGACTCTGGACTTGGCAGCAGCATGAGGAGGCGGTATATAGGGGCCCATGGCAGATTAGGGGCCTGGCAGCAGCTATGTGAGGCCCGTAATCTGCCTGCACCCTATGTCAAAAAATTTAACACACCAGCAGTGTGAAGAGACCTGAAAGTGGCACATGGCAGCAGAGTGTGGCGATGGAGACAGCAGCAATGGGAGGCCGTACAGGGACCATGACAGACTCTGGACTTGGCAGCAGCATGAGGAGGCGGTATATAGGGGCCCATGGCAGATTAGGGGCCTGGCAGCAGCTATGTGAGGCCCGTAATCTGCCTGCACCCTATGTCAAAAAATTTAACACACCAGCAGTGTGAAGAGACCTGAAAGTGGCACATGGCAGCAGAGTGTGGCGATGGAGACAGCAGCAATGGGAGGCCGTACAGGGACCCATGAGAGACTCTAGACTTGGCAGCAGCATGAGGAGGCGGTATATAGGGGCCCATGGCAGATTAGGGGCCTGGCAGCAGCTATGTGAGGCCCGTAATCTGCCTGCACCCTATGTCAAAAAATTTAACACACCAGCAGTGTGAA
The DNA here is from genome assembly GCF_062004578.1 of Staurois parvus. Taxonomy (NCBI): domain Eukaryota; kingdom Metazoa; phylum Chordata; class Amphibia; order Anura; family Ranidae; genus Staurois; species Staurois parvus. The sequence goes on along the minus strand of NW_028320915.1, from coordinate 83,490 downwards.
GAGACCTGAAAGTGGCACATGGCAGCAGAGTGTGGCGATGGAGACAGCAGCAATGGGAGGCCGTACAGGGACCATGACAGACTCTGGACTTGGCAGCAGCATGAGGAGGCGGTATATAGGGGCCCATGGCAGATTAGGGGCCTGGCAGCAGCTATGTGAGGCCCGTAATCTGCCTGCACCCTATGTCAAAAAATTTAACACACCAGCAGTGTGAAGAGACCTGAAAGTGGCACATGGCAGCAGAGTGTGGCGATGGAGACAGCAGCAATGGGAGGCCGTACAGGGACCCATGAGAGACTCTAGACTTGGCAGCAGCATGAGGAGGCGGTATATAGGGGCCCATGGCAGATTAGGGGCCTGGCAGCAGCTATGTGAGGCCCGTTATCTTGCAGCACCCTATGTCAAAAAATTTAACACACCAGCAGTGTGAAGAGACCTGAAAGTGGCACATGGCAGCAGAGTGTGGCGATGGAGACAGCAGCAATGGGAGGCCGTACAGGGACCATGACAGACTCTGGACTTGGCAGCAGCATGAGGAGGCGGTATATAGGGGCCCATGGCAGATTAGGGGCCTGGCAGCAGCTATGTGAGGCCCGTTATCTTGCAGCACCCTATGTCAAAAAATTTAACACACCAGCAGTGTGAAGAGACCTGAAAGTGGCACATGGCAGCAGAGTGTGGCGATGGAGACAGCAGCAATGGGAGGCCGTACAGGGACCATGACAGACTCTGGACTTGGCAGCAGCATGAGGAGGCGGTATATAGGGGCCCATGGCAGATTAGGGGCCTGGCAGCAGCTATGTGAGGCCCGTTATCTTGCAGCACCCTATGTCAAAAAATTTAACACACCAGCAGTGTGAAGAGACCTGAAAGTGGCACATGGCAGCAGAGTGTGGCGATGGAGACAGCAGCAATGGGAGGCCGTACAGGGACCCATGAGAGACTCTAGACTTGGCAGCAGCATGAGGAGGCGGTATATAGGGGCCCATGGCAGATTAGGGGCCTGGCAGCAGCTATGTGAGGCCCGTAATCTGCCTGCACCCTATGTCAAAAAATTTAACACACCAGCAGTGTGAAGAGACCTGAAAGTGGCACATGGCAGCAGAGTGTGGCGATGGAGACAGCAGCAATGGGAGGCCGTACAGGGACCATGACAGACTCTGGACTTGGCAGCAGCATGAGGAGGCGGTATATAGGGGCCCATGGCAGATTAGGGGCCTGGCAGCAGCTATGTGAGGCCCGTAATCTGCCTGCACCCTATGTCAAAAAATTTAACACACCAGCAGTGTGAAGAGACCTGAAAGTGGCACATGGCAGCAGAGTGTGGCGATGGAGACAGCAGCAATGGGAGGCCGTACAGGGACCCATGAGAGACTCTAGACTTGGCAGCAGCATGAGGAGGCGGTATATAGGGGCCCATGGCAGATTAGGGGCCTGGCAGCAGCTATGTGAGGCCCGTAATCTGCCTGCACCCTATGTCAAAAAATTTAACACACCAGCAGTGTGAAGAGACCTGAAAGTGGCACATGGCAGCAGAGTGTGGCGATGGAGACAGCAGCAATGGGAGGCCGTACAGGGACCATGACAGACTCTGGACTTGGCAGCAGCATGAGGAGGCGGTATATAGGGGCCCATGGCAGATTAGGGGCCTGGCAGCAGCTATGTGAGGCCCGTAATCTGCCTGCACCCTATGTCAAAAAATTTAACACACCAGCAGTGTGAAGAGACCTGAAAGTGGCACATGGCAGCAGAGTGTGGCGATGGAGACAGCAGCAATGGGAGGCCGTACAGGGACCCATGAGAGACTCTAGACTTGGCAGCAGCATGAGGAGGCGGTATATAGGGGCCCATGGCAGATTAGGGGCCTGGCAGCAGCTATGTGAGGCCCGTTATCTTGCAGCACCCTATGTCAAAAAATTTAACACACCAGCAGTGTGAAGAGACCTGAAAGTGGCACATGGCAGCAGAGTGTGGCGATGGAGACAGCAGCAATGGGAGGCCGTACAGGGACCATGACAGACTCTGGACTTGGCAGCAGCATGAGGAGGCGGTATATAGGGGCCCATGGCAGATTAGGGGCCTGGCAGCAGCTATGTGAGGCCCGTTATCTTGCAGCACCCTATGTCAAAAAATTTAACACACCAGCAGTGTGAAGAGACCTGAAAGTGGCACATGGCAGCAGAGTGTGGCGATGGAGACAGCAGCAATGGGAGGCCGTACAGGGACCATGACAGACTCTGGACTTGGCAGCAGCATGAGGAGGCGGTATATAGGGGCCCATGGCAGATTAGGGGCCTGGCAGCAGCTATGTGAGGCCCGTAATCTGCCTGCACCCTATGTCAAAAAATTTAACACACCAGCAGTGTGAAGAGACCTGAAAGTGGCACATGGCAGCAGAGTGTGGCGATGGAGACAGCAGCAATGGGAGGCCGTACAGGGACCCATGAGAGACTCTAGACTTGGCAGCAGCATGAGGAGGCGGTATATAGGGGCCCATGGCAGATTAGGGGCCTGGCAGCAGCTATGTGAGGCCCGTTATCTTGCAGCACCCTATGTCAAAAAATTTAACACACCAGCAGTGTGAAGAGACCTGAAAGTGGCACATGGCAGCAGAGTGTGGCGATGGAGACAGCAGCAATGGGAGGCCGTACAGGGACCATGACAGACTCTGGACTTGGCAGCAGCATGAGGAGGCGGTATATAGGGGCCCATGGCAGATTAGGGGCCTGGCAGCAGCTATGTGAGGCCCGTTATCTTGCAGCACCCTATGTCAAAAAATTTAACACACCAGCAGTGTGAAGAGACCTGAAAGTGGCACATGGCAGCAGAGTGTGGCGATGGAGACAGCAGCAATGGGAGGCCGTACAGGGACCATGACAGACTCTGGACTTGGCAGCAGCATGAGGAGGCGGTATATAGGGGCCCATGGCAGATTAGGGGCCTGGCAGCAGCTATGTGAGGCCCGTTATCTTGCAGCACCCTATGTCAAAAAATTTAACACACCAGCAGTGTGAAGAGACCTGAAAGTGGCACATGGCAGCAGAGTGTGGCGATGGAGACAGCAGCAATGGGAGGCCGTACAGGGACCCATGAGAGACTCTGGACCTGGCAGCAGCAGGAGGAGGTGGTATATAGGGGCCCATGGCAGATTAGGGGCCTGGCAGCAGCTATGTGAGGCCCGTAATCTGCCAGCACCCTATGTCAAAAAATTTAACACACCAGCAGTGTGAAGAGACCTGAAAGTGGCACATGGCAGCAGAGTGTGGCGATGGAGACAGCAGCAATGGGAGGCCGTACAGGGACCCATGAGAGACTCTGGACCTGGCAGCAGCAGGAGGAGGCGGTATATAGGGGCCTATGGCAGATTAGGGGCCTGGCAGCAGCTATAGGAGGCCCGTAATCTGCCAGCACCCTATGTCAAAAAATTCAACACACCAGCAGTGTGAGGAGACCTGAAAGTGGCACATGTTTGAGGCATGATTCATGGCGGATTTAGTCAGTTGTGTCAGGAACTGGTGGTTTGAAATCCAGACTAATCCACGCCTGATTCATTTTCACAAACGTGAGTCTCTCCACACTTTGGGTGGACAGTCGTGTCCTCCGCGGAGTTACAATACCTCCTGCCGCACTAAACACGCGCTCCGATGCCACGCTACTGGCCGGGCATGACAGCCTTTCAAGGGCAAATTCAGCTAGTTGGGGCCAAAGGTCAAGTTTCGTTGCCCAGTAGTCAAGGGGATTGTCTACCTCGGTTGGCAGGGTGCTGTCCAAGTAGGCCCAAGCCTGTTGTTTGAGCTCCTGCTCCAGGTCCACCTGATGCTGCTGCTGCTGCTGCGGCTGGTTAGTAGTTTCCTCACTGCGCTGGTGAAGAAAGCTACTCATCATCGACTGCAGACTGAGGCAGCCGCTGCTGGTGGAGCTGCCACTGCTCCTACCACCCCACCCCTCCCCTGCTGCCATGCCAGCGGAACGCGAGCGCACAGGGCCCACAGTGTCTGAGGATGGACGTTGGCGCACAAAGGCAGAGACCAACTGACTACATAGGTGGTTTTTATAGTACGTAATTTTGGCCTCCCTCTCAGCAGGTGTGAAAAAGGCCACCATTTTGGACCGGTAGCGAGGGTCCAACAAGGTGGACAGCCAAAAGTCATCCCTCTGTCTGATGGTTATTATTCGGCTGTCGCTACGCAAGCAACCGAGCATGCTATGGGCCATTTGTGCCAAGGAATGCGAGGGACTCCCTGCCTCCATCTCCACAGCATACTGCCACGGTGCGTCTGGGTCCTCTGTCTCCTCCTCCTCCTCCTCTACCAGATGCTCCTGCTCCTCCACTCCTGTCCGCTGAGTGGAAAAACCACCCATTTCACTCAATAATTCCTGAGCACAAATGTCCTCCTCTACCTCCTCCTCTTCTTCCTGTCCTGCCCCCACAGGGGTCATGTGGCGTTGAGATCTGTGCGCCACGTCTACCGCACCCTGACCAGCCATTGTTAACAGCATTTGTTCCAGGACGTGCAACAGAGGAATGACGTCGTTCATCCCATAGTCCTGCCGACTCACGAATAGCGTGGCCTCCTCAAAGGGCCTGAGCAAGCGGCAGGTGTCACGCATGAGCTGCCAATGGCTGACATCTAAGTTACACAGGGGAGTACCTTTATCCGCTTGTAACATCAGGAAATCGGTGATGGCCTTTCGCTGCTCGTAAAGGCGGTCTAACATGTGTAGGGTTGAATTCCACCTTGTTGCAACGTCGCAGATCAGGCGATGCTGTGGAATTCCGTTCTGCCGCTGCAGCTCAATGAGGGTGTTCTTTGCGGTGTAGGAATGGCTGAAATGCATGCACAGTTTACGTGACATTTTAAGGATGTCTTGCAGTGGGATGGTGGATTTTAGGAACCGCTTGACAACCAGATTGAACACGTGAGCCATGCATGGCGCATGGCACAACCTTCCTTGACGCAGAGCAGACACCATGTTCTTTCCGTTGTCAGTCAACATGGTTCCGATTTTTAGTTTGCGCGGAGACAGCCATCTGTCGATTTCTCTGTTCATTACACTCAGCAGTTCCTCCCCTGTGTGACTACGTTCGCCAAGGCATACCAGGTGCAGCACAGCGTGACACCGTTGCGCCCTGCACATGTGATATGCCGGTCGGGTAATGGGACTTGGCACGGGGGTGGCGGCTGAGGACACGGCGGAAAAAGAGGTGGTAGAGGCGGACATGCTTGCTGGACCAAGGACGTGCAAACGTGGAGGCAAAAGCGTCGTGACCTGTCCAAGTTGCTGGTGCGGCTGTGCCGGCACCACGTTCACCCAGTGGGCCGTAAATGACATGTACTGTCCCTGACCGTAGTTACAGCTCCACACGTCGGCGCTGCCGTGCACTTTGGCAGAGACCGACATGCTCAAAGACTGGCCCACCATCTCTTCTACATGTGAATGCAGGGCTGGCACTGCCTTTTGGGCAAAGAAATGACGGCTTGGCACTCTCCACCGCGGCGCGGCACAAGCCATCATTTCTCGGAAAGGTGCTGAGTCCACCAGTTGGAAAGGGAGGGACTGCAGCACCAGCAACTTGGACAGGAGGACGTTCAGCTTTTGCACCGTCGGGTGCGTGCTCGCAAACTGTTGTCTCTTGGATACGGATTCCAAGAAAGACTGTTGACGGAATCCGAGAAGAGGAGTAGCAGGAGAAGGAGCATCTGAACGAGCGGAAGATGCCAATGAGCGACAACTCCCCTCAGCAGAGGTGTTGGAGCCTTGACTGGCTGATAGAGGGCGATTGACGACGTCGGGTGACGGAGCAAGTAACGGAGCGGGTGATGGAGCGGGGGCTGGGGCAGGCAGAACCGCCGTATGTTTATCACGGTTTTCCCAGGCCACCGAATGGTGACGCTGCATATGCTGACGCAACGCTGTAGTCCCAACATGGGCCCCCTGGCCACGCTTGCATTTCTGGCCACATAGTCGACATACGGCTACGTTTACTTCCTCGGGCGGCTTGAGGAAAAATTGCCACACCACCGAGTAGGAAACTTTGCCCCCGCTACTCTTCACTGGCTGACTGCTACTTCCTCCGTGCGCACCGGCACCACTACTGGCCGTGGTGGTAGGCTGCAGTGGAGCTGGTGCTCTACTCCGTGGACGTTTGGCTCCACTGACACTGATGCGACCCTGCTGCTGTCTCCTGGGCAACCCACCGACTGTTTTGCTCGCTGCCAAGCTGCCACCCTCTTCTCCTGATGATGCGGAAGAAATTGCCTGATGACGACGAGGCTGCCAAGTGCGATCAACCTCCTCATCATCAAGTAGGGTCTCCGCCTCACTACTAGCCCCCTCGGCTGCGTCTGGGTCAGGAGACAGACCTGTCTCTAGACCGGCTACCGAGCCACTCTCCTCGCCAGTACTTGTTCGCTTGGCTGCTGAAAAGGCCGATGTCTCCCCCCGTTCCTGACCGCCCTCTGTTAGCTCTTCCTCACTGTACAGTGGGGCTGAGCCCACAGCATGCGATACTTCGCTTGGTGAGGGAACAGCAAAGGACAGGGGCAGGTAGAGGACACGTGATTTCAGTGGGCTTGGTCCCGGGCCATGCCAACTAACGGTTGTGTCTGACGTACCCACCGACCGTTGGCTGTAGGTGTCAGAGGTGACCTGGGAAGAGGAAGACGACCGAGCCAACCAATCAATGACGGCAGGGTTGTCGGTGGAGACACGACCGCTGGATGACACCGGGAGCACTGGCCTCTGGCTGCGAATACTGCTGCCTCGACCCCTTCCTCTGCTGCCACGTCTGCTCGCTCCTAAAACATTGCCTCCTCTGCCACTCCTCTGCATGTTGTCTGACATACTATTTAATTCAACGATTAGGTGTCCCTGAGTAACAATTCTCTGGCACTCAGTAACAATTCTGTCTGTCCCTGAGTATGAATTCTGTGGCCCTGAGTAACAATTGTGTGTCTGTGCAAGTAACAATTCTGTGTCTGTGCAAGTAACAATTTTGTGTCTGTGAGAGTAACAATTCTCTGGCACTCAGTAACAATTCTGTCTGTCCCTGAGTAACAATTCTCTGGCACTCAGTAACAATTCTGTCTGTCCCTGAGTAACAATTCTGTCTGTCCCTGAGTATGAATTCTGTGGCCCTGAGTAAGAATTCTCTGGCACTCAGTAACAATTCTGTCTGTCCCTGAGTATGAATTCTGTGGCCCTGAGTAACAATTGTGTGTCTGTGCAAGTAACAATTCTGTGTCTGTGCAAGTAACAATTTTGTGTCTGTGAGAGTAACAATTCTCTGGCACTCAGTAACAATTCTGTCTGTCCCTGAGTAACAATTCTCTGGCACTCAGTAACAATTCTGTCTGTCCCTGAGTATGAATTCTGTGGCCCTGAGTAACAATTCTGTCTCTGTGCGAGTAACAATTCTGTGTCTGTGCAAGTAACAATTTTGTGTCTGTGAGAGTAACAATTCTCTGGCACTCAGTAACAATTCTGTCTGTCCCTGAGTAACAATTCTCTGGCACTCAGTAACAATTCTGTCTGTCCCTGAGTAACAATTCTCTGGCACTCAGTAACAATTCTGTCTGTCCCTGAGTAACAATTCTCTGGCACTCAGTAACAATTGTGTGTCTGTGCAAGTAACAATTCTGTGTCTGTGCAAGTAACAATTTTGTGTCTGTGAGAGTAACAATTCTCTGGCACTCAGTAACAATTCTGTCTGTCCCTGAGTAACAATTCTCTGGCACTCAGTAACAATTCTGTCTGTCCCTGAGTATGAATTCTGTGGCCCTGAGTAACAATTCTGTCTCTGTGCGAGTAACAATTCTGTGTCTGTGCAAGTAACAATTTTGTGTCTGTGAGAGTAACAATTCTCTGGCACTCAGTAACAATTCTGTCTGTCCCTGAGTAACAATTCTATGGCACTCAGTAACAATTCTGTCTTCCCTGAGTAACAATTCTCTGGCACTCAGTAACAATTCTGTCTGTCCCTGAGTATGAATTCTGTGGCCCTGAGTAACAATTCTGTCTCTGTGCGAGTAACAATTCTGTGTCTGTGCAAGTAACAATTTTGTGTCTGTGAGAGTAACAATTCTCTGGCACTCAGTAACAATTCTGTCTGTCCCTGAGTAACAATTCTCTGGCACTCAGTAACAATTCTGTCTGTCCCTGAGTATGAATTCTGTGGCCCTGAGTAACAATTGTGTGTCTGTGCAAGTAACAATTCTGTGTCTGTGCAAGTAACAATTTTGTGTCTGTGAGAGTAACAATTCTCTGGCACTCAGTAACAATTCTGTCTGTCCCTGAGTAACAATTCTCTGGCACTCAGTAACAATTCTGTCTGTCCCTGAGTATGAATTCTGTGGCCCTGAGTAACAATTCTGTCTCTGTGCGAGTAACAATTCTGTGTCTGTGCAAGTAACAATTTTGTGTCTGTGAGAGTAACAATTCTCTGGCACTCAGTAACAATTCTGTCTGTCCCTGAGTAACAATTCTCTGGCACTCAGTAACAATTCTGTCTGTCCCTGAGTAACAATTCTCTGGCACTCAGTAACAATTCTGTCTGTCCCTGAGTATGAATTCTGTGGCCCTGAGTAACAATTGTGTGTCTGTGCAAGTAACAATTCTGTGTCTGTGCAAGTAACAATTTTGTGTCTGTGAGAGTAACAATTCTCTGGCACTCAGTAACAATTCTGTCTGTCCCTGAGTAACAATTCTCTGGCACTCAGTAACAATTCTGTCTGTCCCTGAGTATGAATTCTGTGGCCCTGAGTAACAATTCTGTCTCTGTGCGAGTAACAATTCTGTGTCTGTGCAAGTAACAATTTTGTGTCTGTGAGAGTAACAATTCTCTGGCACTCAGTAACAATTCTGTCTGTCCCTGAGTAACAATTCTCTGGCACTCAGTAACAATTCTGTCTGTCCCTGAGTAACAATTCTCTGGCACTCAGTAACAATTCTGTCTGTCCCTGAGTAACAATTCTCTGGCACTCAGTAACAATTGTGTGTCTGTGCAAGTAACAATTCTGTGTCTGTGCAAGTAACAATTTTGTGTCTGTGAGAGTAACAATTCTCTGGCACTCAGTAACAATTCTGTCTGTCCCTGAGTAACAATTCTCTGGCACTCAGTAACAATTCTGTCTGTCCCTGAGTATGAATTCTGTGGCCCTGAGTAACAATTGTGTGTCTGTGCAAGTAACAATTCTGTGTCTGTGCAAGTAACAATTTTGTGTCTGTGAGAGTAACAATTCTCTGGCACTCAGTAACAATTCTGTCTGTCCCTGAGTAACAATTCTCTGGCACTCAGTAACAATTCTGTCTGTCCCTGAGTAACAATTCTGTCTGTCCCTGAGTATGAATTCTGTGGCCCTGAGTAAGAATTCTCTGGCACTCAGTAACAATTCTGTCTGTCCCTGAGTATGAATTCTGTGGCCCTGAGTAACAATTGTGTGTCTGTGCAAGTAACAATTCTGTGTCTGTGCAAGTAACAATTTTGTGTCTGTGAGAGTAACAATTCTCTGGCACTCAGTAACAATTCTGTCTGTCCCTGAGTAACAATTCTCTGGCACTCAGTAACAATTCTGTCTGTCCCTGAGTATGAATTCTGTGGCCCTGAGTAACAATTCTGTCTCTGTGCGAGTAACAATTCTGTGTCTGTGCAAGTAACAATTTTGTGTCTGTGAGAGTAACAATTCTCTGGCACTCAGTAACAATTCTGTCTGTCCCTGAGTAACAATTCTCTGGCACTCAGTAACAATTCTGTCTGTCCCTGAGTAACAATTCTCTGGCACTCAGTAACAATTCTGTCTGTCCCTGAGTAACAATTCTCTGGCACTCAGTAACAATTGTGTGTCTGTGCAAGTAACAATTCTGTGTCTGTGCAAGTAACAATTTTGTGTCTGTGAGAGTAACAATTCTCTGGCACTCAGTAACAATTCTGTCTGTCCCTGAGTAACAATTCTCTGGCACTCAGTAACAATTCTGTCTGTCCCTGAGTATGAATTCTGTGGCCCTGAGTAACAATTCTGTCTCTGTGCGAGTAACAATTCTGTGTCTGTGCAAGTAACAATTTTGTGTCTGTGAGAGTAACAATTCTCTGGCACTCAGTAACAATTCTGTCTGTCCCTGAGTAACAATTCTATGGCACTCAGTAACAATTCTGTCTTCCCTGAGTAACAATTCTCTGGCACTCAGTAACAATTCTGTCTGTCCCTGAGTATGAATTCTGTGGCCCTGAGTAACAATTCTGTCTCTGTGCGAGTAACAATTCTGTGTCTGTGCAAGTAACAATTTTGTGTCTGTGAGAGTAACAATTCTCTGGCACTCAGTAACAATTCTGTCTGTCCCTGAGTAACAATTCTCTGGCACTCAGTAACAATTCTGTCTGTCCCTGAGTATGAATTCTGTGGCCCTGAGTAACAATTGTGTGTCTGTGCAAGTAACAATTCTGTGTCTGTGCAAGTAACAATTTTGTGTCTGTGAGAGTAACAATTCTCTGGCACTCAGTAACAATTCTGTCTGTCCCTGAGTAACAATTCTCTGGCACTCAGTAACAATTCTGTCTGTCCCTGAGTATGAATTCTGTGGCCCTGAGTAACAATTGTGTGTCTGTGCAAGTAACAATTCTGTGTCTGTGCAAGTAACAATTTTGTGTCTGTGAGAGTAACAATTCTCTGGCACTCAGTAACAATTCTGTCTGTCCCTGAGTAACAATTCTCTGGCACTCAGTAACAATTCTGTCTGTCCCTGAGTAACAATTCTGTCTGTCCCTGAGTATGAATTCTGTGGCCCTGAGTAAGAATTCTCTGGCACTCAGTAACAATTCTGTCTGTCCCTGAGTATGAATTCTGTGGCCCTGAGTAACAATTGTGTGTCTGTGCAAGTAACAATTCTGTGTCTGTGCAAGTAACAATTTTGTGTCTGTGAGAGTAACAATTCTCTGGCACTCAGTAACAATTCTGTCTGTCCCTGAGTAACAATTCTCTGGCACTCAGTAACAATTCTGTCTGTCCCTGAGTATGAATTCTGTGGCCCTGAGTAACAATTCTGTCTCTGTGCGAGTAACAATTCTGTGTCTGTGCAAGTAACAATTTTGTGTCTGTGAGAGTAACAATTCTCTGGCACTCAGTAACAATTCTGTCTGTCCCTGAGTAACAATTCTCTGGCACTCAGTAACAATTCTGTCTGTCCCTGAGTAACAATTCTCTGGCACTCAGTAACAATTCTGTCTGTCCCTGAGTAACAATTCTCTGGCACTCAGTAACAATTGTGTGTCTGTGCAAGTAACAATTCTGTGTCTGTGCAAGTAACAATTTTGTGTCTGTGAGAGTAACAATTCTCTGGCACTCAGTAACAATTCTGTCTGTCCCTGAGTAACAATTCTCTGGCACTCAGTAACAATTCTGTCTGTCCCTGAGTATGAATTCTGTGGCCCTGAGTAACAATTCTGTCTCTGTGCGAGTAACAATTCTGTGTCTGTGCAAGTAACAATTTTGTGTCTGTGAGAGTAACAATTCTCTGGCACTCAGTAACAATTCTGTCTGTCCCTGAGTAACAATTCTATGGCACTCAGTAACAATTCTGTCTTCCCTGAGTAACAATTCTCTGGCACTCAGTAACAATTCTGTCTGTCCCTGAGTATGAATTCTGTGGCCCTGAGTAACAATTCTGTCTCTGTGCGAGTAACAATTCTGTGTCTGTGCAAGTAACAATTTTGTGTCTGTGAGAGTAACAATTCTCTGGCACTCAGTAACAATTCTGTCTGTCCCTGAGTAACAATTCTCTGGCACTCAGTAACAATTCTGTCTGTCCCTGAGTATGAATTCTGTGGCCCTGAGTAACAATTCTGTGTCTGTGCAAGTAACAATTTTGTGTCTGTGAGAGTAACAATTCTCTGGCACTCAGTAACAATTCTGTCTGTCCCTGAGTAACAATTCTCTGGCACTCAGTAACAATTCTGTCTGTCCCTGAGTAACAATTCTCTGGCACTCAGTAACAATTCTGTCTGTCCCTGAGTAACAATTCTGTCTGTCCCTGAGAATGAATTCTGTGGCCCTGAGTAAGAATTCTCTGGCACTCAGTAACAATTCTGTCTGTCCCTGAGTAACAATTCTCTGGCACTCAGTAACAATTCTGTCTGTCCCTGAGTAAAAATTCTGTGGCCCTAATAACGTTTCTGTGGCCCTAAGTAACAATTCTCTGGCACTGAGTAACAATTCTGTCTGTCCCTGAGTATGAATTCTGTGGCCCTAACTAGCGTTTCTTTGTCCCTAAATAACGATTCTGTGGCCCTCATTAACAAGTCTGTGTCCCTGAGTAATGGTTCTCTGTCCCTAAGTAACTTCTCTCTGTCCCCAATTCTCGTTTCTGTGGCCCTAACTCTGTCCCTGTCCCTAGTACAGAGCGGTCTGCCTCTGTTCAATGACTGCAGGCAAATGAAGATTTCCAAAATGGCCGCTATATATACCTCGACCATTACACAGTGCTGGCTGGCTGGCTGCTGATTGGCTGATGCGATCACATGTCGTTGAGGAATGCATTATGGGGCAGCGCGCCTTGTCTGCGCGCCTTCCCCGACATCCCCGCTCCGTCGCCGCACATGTCAGCCGCCATTTTCGGAAAAATTTCGATTCGCGCGTCCGAATTAGGCTGTTTTTCGGATTCGGCACGAATCGAAATTTTTCCGAAATTCGACTCGAATTCCACTTCGGATACTTCGATTCGCTCATCTCTAGTGTAGATGGTTGAGGGGCTGCATGTGATCTCCGGAGATAATTGGGATTAACGATCACCTGAGTTAAACCAGTGAATGAAAAGTGTCAAAAAACATGGATTGAAAATAATCTGCAGTGACCACTGTGCTTTGTCAGCCACATATTGGCACATTCTGGTGTCACACAGATGCCATGTGAAATTTGCAGTGTTTTCTGTGCAAGCGCTGCACCGCATCACAACCGCAACCCCTTCATGCCACCTGCTGCGGCTTTCTAGGTGAAGTTCCCAACACACCAATATTGGTACACAAAGCGTATTGCGATTTGCCACATTGGATGGCATGCCTATTCACACCCATGTGCATACCCTGAAAAAGGCTCCTGCGCATTTCTGGCCCGGATGCGGTGCAATTTGAGGTGTGCAAAATGTTTGTCTCTAATTGCAACGCACACAAATTGCATGTGATTTGCCCAGGAGTGCGGTGTTAGACCACAATGCATGTATGTGAAGCCACAATAAAAGGAGGTGGATTTTGTCTACTTTTACTTGGCATGTTATCATCATGTAAGTGCGTTATTCTTCTGTTTAACATGCTATAGACATGCAACATGCATGTGGATGGAGTGTTTTTGTATGTGCATTTTGGAAGTATTCTAAACACACATTGACCCTAGGGCCACACCATATCTTATGCAGGCCATAGATGGGTCGAAAATCGGCCAATTTTTCGGCCGAAAATAAAATCGGCCGATTTTTGGATCGTTAGTGGGCTATTTGTTCGGCCGTTTTTCGGTATTTTGGCAGATTTTTTTTTTTGGTAAAGTTGGAAAAAAAACGGCCGAATTTGCCGATCGGCCGATTTTCGCAGCAATGATGGGCAAATCGGCCGATTTTTTACTGATAAAAAATCTGCACATGAGCAGTGACCTGCAAGAGGAAGACAAAAAGAAGAAAAAGAAGAAGAGGATGAAGATGATGAAGATGATGAAGAAGAGGATGATGATGAAGAGGATGATGATGATGATGAAGAAGAAGAAGATGATGATGATGATGAAGAAGATGATGAAGAAGAAGAGGATGATGAAGAAGAGGATGATGATGAAGAAGAAGAGGATGATGAAGAAGAAGAAGAGGATGATGATGATGATGAAGAAGAGGATGATGATGCAGAGAATGATGATGATGAAGAAGAAGAAGATGAAGAAGAGGATGATGAAGAAGAAGAGGATGATGAAGAAGAAGAAGAAGAGGATGATGGTGAAGAAGAAGAAGAAGATGAGGATGAAGAAGAAGAAGAGGATGATGATGATGAAGAAGAAGAAGAAGAAGAGGATGATGATGATGATGAAGAGGATGATGATGATGAAGAAGAAGAAGAAGAGGATGATGATGATGAAGAAGAAGAGGATGATGATGATGAAGAAGAGGATGATGATGATGAAGAAGATGATGAGGATGATGATGAAGAAGAAGATGAGGATGAAGAGGAAGAAGAGGATGATGATGATGAAGAAGAAGAAGAAGAAGAAGAAGAAGAGTATGATGAAGATGATGAAGAAGAAGAGGATGATGAAGAAGAGGATGATGATGAAGAAGAAGTAGAAGAGGATGATGATGAAGAAGAAGAAGAAGAAGAAGAGGAAGAAGAAGGATGAAAAATGAGAGGAATTCCAGTATGGCAAAAAGTGTCCCTGCAGAGAGCTCCGCTATTTCTTTGACAGTTCCTTGACATTTACAGCGGTTGCAACATTGTATCTATTTGTTTCCGAATAAAAACATCTGTATCCTAAATGGATACAAATACATACAATGTTTCAACCGCTGTAAATGTCAAGGAACTGTCAAAGAAATAGCGGAGCTCTCTGCAGAGACACTTTTTGGGATGAAAATCGGCCGATTTTTTTTTTACCATTGCTGGTAACGTCGGCCGCTTGAACAACCAATTTTTCATTTTTTAAAAGAAAAATCGGCCGTTTTTCTCCCCGTCTATGGCCTACATAAGCATTAGTGTGCCTGGGGGAGGGGGGGGCCTTTGGCCTTTCCAAACACAGTAGATGCTCCAAGAATGTTTCCTTGAACTCTTGAAATGGTTAAAAAGGAAAGACCCTCTAGATAGCCGGCACTGAGAATTGACTGCCATGATGACGTGTCAATGATTATTTGCTCTCATTGTTCAGGAGTGGTGCTGCTTGCGGTTGAAGCTGGTAGAAATCCACCTTCACGTCCTCCACTCACCTTCACTCGTGGCCAGTGGATATTTTGTGGCCGCAGGCAAGAACTGGCATCGAGGACCTGCATAATGACCCTGGCATGCCAGAGGTGGTTTGGAAGCAGCACAGCAATTTGACCATCCCTTTCCTCTATGTTGGTTTTAGGGTGCAGAATTGCTTCTCGTTGGTGAACGGACTGTCGCCGGATATCAGAGTCCCCATATTTTCAAGATATGTTTTAGCCATGTTGGCTTATTTTTATGTTATTTTCCAAGTGTGTCGCACCTAACCGCACAGTAGTGTGGTGCCATGCGTATTTGTGGCTGTGAATGGGGCTGTTTTTAATAGACGTGTGTAGGTGCAACAACGTTTTCATCATGGTACCTGCGCACATCTACATAGGGCATTGCATTTCTTTGCTGTGCTGCACAATGTGTGTTCTTGCATGCGTTTCTGCACCACCAATGGTGTGAACAAGTCCTAAGGGCTGGTTCACACTATAGAAACAGTCTAGATGTGTTCCTGATGGGTTTTTTTCATGCCCTTTTGGCATGCATGTTTAGTGTGTTCCAGTACATTTTGGATGCGTTTTGGACATGTTTACATTGCATTTTTGTATCCCTTTCACTTATTTTTTTCTATTTTCTTTGTATTCAATGTAGTTAGGGACATGTGCGTTTTAGTACATTCAAGGATGTTTCAATGTGTTCCAGTACAGTTCTGTGCAGAAACAATGCAGCGTGGTCAGCTTTGTTTACAGCACCTGCAATGCACTGAAAATGCAAGCGCTGATGTGAACTATGACATTGACAACCATATAACCTTCTTTCTGTGCGTTTGTGATGCCAAAAAAGCAACTGAAACACATGTAGTGTGAACTGGCCCTAAAGGTTATTATAGGTCAGGGAACGGGACTGACCAGGAATTGTGAATTCAATCAGACTAGTGGTGAGATACAATCAGCAATTGTATAATAATGTGAGATCTGAGCTGTAGCTGATAGAAAATGAGACACATTCACTTGATCAGTAAATAGATAGTTAAAGAGTGGGGCGGTGATCCATAGATTTGCATATGGGACAGGTGATGATGGGGTGGGGGAGGGGGTCAAGTTGTATAAGGAGACAGATTTAAAAGAGAAAAATGTTACAATGAAATATACACGGCATGAAACTTGCACATTTCCTAATTGGCAGAAGAACAATACATAGGTAACATTCATCCACTTTCTAGTCATTAGGCAAAATCATAATTGATTGATCAATATTCCTGGCACTGACACAACCCAGAAAATTGATCTCCATTTTTTAGGATGTAGCCATGACTGGGATTCGAACCCATGACCCAAGTGCTGTAAGTTCTGAGCTCTAACCACTAAACCACTGTGGGAGACACAGTTTGAGTTATAATGTAGAATAGTTACATTGTTTACAAATGATGAAGCGAGCTGGTCACATGATATAGACTAGTAAAATGGTATTACACAAGATAAATATAACCACGAACAGTAGTGCATGAACTCGTGAAAGGTCATCCACCCCTGTGACAGTGTACTACACTATTGAGCACCTTTCTGGCTCCTGTGGCTGAGCTAATTCCTCCCCAGGACCATTTGGGCACCCACCCTGATGGATGGATGGATGGATGGATGGATGACTAACCCATAGCTGCCAGCATACCGCTGCACCCCCAGATGTGTGATGTGTATAACCCATGCACATTAATACTTTTGTTCTGGTGAGTGTAGACCAGTCCTAAGGGTGGTTTACCTTTCACAAGTTCATGCACTACTGTCCGTCACGGAGAGACCACACGTGCCATTCATAGGCACTCTCTGAGTTGTCCGTCATGGAGAGACCACACGTGCCATTCATAGGCACTCTCTGAGTTGTCCGTCAGGGAGAGACCACACGTGCCATTCATAGGCACTCTCTGAGTTGTCCGTCAGGGAGAGACCACACGTGCCATTCATAGGCACTCTCTGAGTTGTCCGTCACGAAGAGACCACACGTGCCATTCATAGGCACTCCCTGAGTTGTCCGTCACGGAGAGACCACACGTGCCATTCATAGGCACTCTCTGAGTTGTCCGTCACGGAGAGACCACACGTGCCATTCATTGGCACTCTCTGAGTTGTCCGTCACGGAGAGACCACACGTGCCATTCATAGGCACTCCCTGAGTTGTCGGTCACGGAGAGACCACACGTGCCATTCATAGGCACTCCCTGAGTTGTCCGTCACGGAGAGACCACACGTGCCATTCATAGGCACTCTCTGAGTTGTCCGTCACGGAGAGACCACACGTGCCATTCATAGGCACTCCCTGAGTTGTCTGTCACGGAGAGACCACACGTGCCATTCATAGGCACTCTCTGAGTTGGTACTCTGACATGAAGGACATTCCATTATTCAGGAATGATTATAGGAACTTATTTTAGCACCATTTACAATATTACATCATTGTTGCAATTCTTTGCACTTTTTGGTTTTTCCATGCGTTCATTATTGATCACATGCATTTATAGCGCTGCACTTGTCTTTACCATAGAATAGTTACGTGATTACAGAGAATGAAGATATATAATTATATTGGGAAATTAGAAGTATATAAATTATTTGAGATATAAGTGTGAAAATGTTTAACATCTGAGTACAGAATGTATGACATTCATTAGTAAATGCATTAGTTTCCTGATCATTTTGGAGACACAGCAAGAAAAGAAATAAAAGAAAATAGAAAATTCTAACACAGGTATACGATTTATTACATTCTAAGGATTCTCTTTTGCCATCATAAGAACGCCAATGTTAACAAAGCCCGCGCTTGTGCACCATCTAGCGAACATATCCGGTATTGCACCTAAAAATGTGCCAGACGGGATAGCACATTTAGTGATAGCAAAGTAGTCAGTAGACGCTCGTCAATGAGCTTGCTAGACGCTGGTCAGACGACTGATTGATTGACCGGAGTCTGCCTGAATGGTCAGTCTCTGCTAATACACTCAAATCTTAGTGAATCAAGGCCTATGTGACCTATTGTGATTATTTACCCCCCTGATGAAGCTGTTTTTTGGAGTGAAACATGTAGAGTCTCTTTTTTTCTCTTCTTTGGGTCTTTCTTTGGGAACACTTTTTGAATGCACATGGTAATTGCTCCTCCCCCCTCTTCCCTTGTTTTTTGGAGTGGTCTGTAGTGCACTTTATAGGGCATTATTTGCATTCCTGAAGATAGTGAGGTATGTTTGTCTGGATATGGTGATGTATGGGGCTTGTCCATGAGAGGCTGACATTGAGGCCCGTGGATGAGTGAACCCGTATTACATATCTGTAACAAGACAGATTATAGTGCCCAGTTAGTTGTGTCCGTGGGGTGACTTTATCTCCTTCATAGAGATGATATATTCCATCTGATAGGCTTCTGATCAAACTACAATGTCTTCTTTATGCCGTCACTTCATCTAAAACGGTACGGGATCTGATCTGCTCTGCTGTTGTCAACCATTTGGGTGTCGGGTAAATATCCAGTCATACTGTTGTGCGCAGGACATTCCACTCCAATAGGCACCAATTACAGCTTGGCATACATTATATATCTCTGAATACAGGTTATATTTTAGATTCATCGATTGGCCAGTTGGTGTGTAGGGACACGCCCCCTCATTTGTTATTTCCCAAAGATGATGATTTACAATTAGGACTTAGCTCAATAGAGGACCAGTCAAGATGGTCAAAGATCTTCAACCTCAAACATGCTAATGAGGGAGTTCATGTACACAGCTGGAATGGAGGTGAGCAGAGTCCCGCTTTAAAATATGTTCCTGTTCTTGGTAGACTGTGACTACAAAAACTCCCAGTGCTGACCACTCCCCTGGCTGTCATGGTCATCCTCTGTCATAAAGCTGAACTCCAGGGATGGATTTCCTTGCATATTACATTGGTCCAGCTTGGATCATATGCTGTGCCTGTGGAAGTAGAGAATCAGTGTAGTAGTTGGTGCTGTTACAGTGATCCTGCTGTCTTATGGGTCCATTCACAGATTGCCTTGTATTTTCCTCAATAAATGCAAGCTGTTCTCTGATTGGGCAAGGCATGGAGGCAGGCGGGTGACATCACAATCACCACTCCAATTCATTGAATACTGCCCATGCCATGAAGGAGGCCCCGTGTGGTTGATATGCAGCAGGGTAACCACTCGGCAGGGGCCCCGGAAGGCATGGGAGAATGCTATATTAGAGGCGGTTACTACAGAGATTCTGCTCCCATAAGGATCCCACAGGTGTGACGCATGTACTGTATACTTTCATTGCTCCAAGCTGGACCAATATAACTGCAATAGAACCCATACCTGGACTTCAACTTTACACACTTTTGGAGTTACTATGTTGGAGAAGACATACAGATCAGGTCACATGTTGTGTGTTTGCCCCGGCCAGTGACCCCAAGAGTTTTCATAGAGATGAGTGAGCTGGTTCATTCCCAGCGGACATCAGCCAACCGGCCAAACCTCACCTCACCTGGATGAGCGACCTGATAGCCCAAAACACCGGCACTGGCAGAATGACAAGAGGGCTACTCCATGGAGAAAACTCAGAGAAGCACCCCACCTCCTGTGATGTCATCACCACCCCGCCCCCGTGTGACATCACTACCCTAGTAAGGAACTAGTATACCTTATGCGATCAGCAGGTAGTAAGGAAGCCCGCTACTTCCTTTATATGGTCAATGATGTAAAAGGGGTCAGTTCATATTGGATCCATAATAAGTTCTTCATTGGATCAGCAATGGCGGCCTGCTTATCATGGCTATGTGTTAGGATGGGGGGTTCCATGGAGGAGAAGGGTCCATATGTGAATATTGCACCTTAGATTCAGGTTATGATGCCACCTAAGTATACAAAGCTTGGAATAACTGTTGTCAGTGATCTATATTTGCCTGCTAATATTTTTAGTGCAGAAACCGAAGCCACAAAACCCACGCCAAGTCCCTGAATCCACCACCAATTCACGTGTAGGTGAAGGCAAGACATCTTTTTAGCTTTGGATGGAGTGTGGAAGGGTTAGACCCTCTACCAAGTTTTCATCGCTGTTCATGTCTCTGCTGGGGAGATTCATTCTTTTTATAGGTCCTGGTGACCATTGTTTCAGAACTTTAGAGAGCAAAATGTGGGTGAAAATTTGGTGACAGAAGTTCTGGTGACTTTGTGGAGATTTCTTCTGATTTCCCATTGCTTCTCCAAGACAGAAAGTGAAGGGAAATCTCCCCAGCAGGACGCAGACAGAATAAATAACCTGATGTTGATTTGAAACCTTCCCTACTCTATCCAAAACCAAAAAAGAAAGTTTTGCCTATATGTACACTTTAATAACACGGTGTACACACTGAGCTGATGGACCCCCCAGACTTGCATTGAAGTTTGGGTTCAAGAAGAACTACTCCTTTCATTTCATAGACTAGAGACTTCCAACTAATGACATTTCCATAGCGGTCACCAGAGATGACTTTCTGGATTTCTCTTGGAGTCAGGACAACATCCCACATGTGAACATCACCTATTTCTCCAACCAATGACAGAGAAGAAGCAAAACTTCCCCCATAATTATTATAACTATGAGTCTGTCCCAAAACAATGCTGGCTTCACCATCGATAGAAAACCCCTTCGCTAAGACTTTTCTGGGGTAGAGCTTTCCATTGAGCCAAAGTTGGACCACTCCAGTGTCGGAGTCCCAGGTCACACAGATGTGCCTCCAGTTCAAGGGATCTGAGTCTGTCCTAATACTGAGTAGTTGTCCGTTTACAGCTACAGAATAGTAGTCTGCAGAGCCTGAGGAGAACAGAAAAGCATCTCTAATTGTTGGAGTAGCGAGAGAGAAGAGACTATAGGGACGGGAAAGATCACTGTAGAAATGTGGACAGACGCTGACTTTCTGCAATGGCTTTGTAATTGTAGGTTTCAGAATGACATGATCTGTGTTGGGGTCGTTGGGGAAGATGAACACTTTACCCTCCAAGTCTGGAAAACAAAGACAAATATAAAACACATTACTGTTACAAATCAATGGGTATACTTTAGGGTATCCAAAGCATGAACCTGTTTGTGTCCATCATGGATGGAGTGTGGATGGTTGAAGCCTCATGTCAGGATCTCTCTTCCTCTTCTATGGTCTGGAGATTTCTCTCAGCCTTCTGTTCCGGTCAGTGTAGGTGTGTGAGGTGGTGCTGGACCTCGCTGATGGGTGAATGGTTTACATTCCGAGCTGTATATGTGGATATTGTATAACCCAACTCTTGGAGGCCACAGGGGAGGTTGGTCCTTCAAAGCTCTATTGGTGAATGCGGAGTGCCGTCATGTGTGTACTCAACCCTGCTTGATGTCTCCACTATTGATGGCCAAGTCCCAAGGGAAGCATGCCTACCTTACAGGACCAAATACAATATACTGCCTACGATGCCCATGTAGATTGTATGACATTGGACAGTTTGGATGATAAATAGTAGAGAAGAGAAATATTTCAGGTCGGGTTAATATGGAGATTCCAGAACCTCGGTTATTGGAACATGTGTGAGGAGCTCATGAAGGTGAGATTTACCTGCTAGAAGCAATGGGACCTAAGACTACTTTCACACGGATCTGCCTCAAAATCACAGCAAAACACTGCGCTCTCTGAGCATTTTTTTAATGACACGTGCACAGAGGTGTTTCTGAGGCATTTTTGAGGCGTTTTCCATTGATTTCAATGGGGAGAGGCATTTTTGGGGCAAAAACAAAACATGCTCCAAAGATGCTGTAAGCAGGAGTTTTTACAACACAATGGAAGCGCAATGCCCCAGTGTGAACACACACATAGACATACATTGACATACAGAGGGAAGCATTTTTCTTGAGCTTTTCAGGTGTTTTTTTTAACACAAAAGTTCTTCATAAACTCGTCAGTGTAAAAGTATCCTAACAGTGAAGTTTAATCAGCTTATATTGTTCCTTCCCTGGGCCCCCCCACCTCCCACCCCCATCAATGTACTAATGACCCTTTAATTAAAACCTGTCTGTTCTCATTAATTACCACATGTAGGACTAAGTGACACCATCACTGGGTCTCTGTGCTACTCTCTGCAGTGCATGCAGAGTATGGCTGGTGGGTGGGCTGGCAGGGTGCTGTACATAGCTTCCTGAAAACATCACTGTCACGATATGAGTCTCTGCCAGTCCCAGGTATTAATTCCTTGTTCCTAATCCCTCCTGGCCTTAGGAAGAGCTTCCTTCAATTAGTATTCACTCCTGTGTGCCAAAGGCCCCTAGCTGTAATTACCTCGCCCCCTCCACAAAAGGTCCCAAATTTAGGAAGAGCTTCCTCCAATTAGTATTCACTCCTGTGTGCCAAAGGCCCCTAGCTGTAATTAACTCGCCCCTCCACAAAAGGTCCCAAATTCAATTAGTGTATACATCCCTAATTAGTGCCTTACTTTTGTATTAATGTATTTCCCCCACTAATTATCCTGCCCAACCAGTCCTTTCTGTGTACAGCTACAAACTAAATTACTGTAGTTCCATTCTCTTCATTGTCACCTGCTAATGACCCCCCTCCACCTCTCTTCCTGCTCAGGGGGTTTAAGAGGCCAGTGCTGGTTTCTCTTGGTGTGCCATTCTGCTGGGCAACCACTGAGAGGTCCAGCTGGACTCTAGTGGCCCCCCGGCTCTGCCTGAGCCCCATTGGAGGAAGGGGGACCCCAGAAGCTACATCAGCCCTGCCTGGAACGCTGTCGGCTCTGCCTGAGACTATCACATCAGCCCTGCGTGAGTGTTTGCTCCCCTTGTGCTATCTGACTGCTTATGAACTGCCTCTTGGATTACAGATTGCTGTGGAGACTTTAGCTTTGCCCACCGGGGCTGGATTACAAGTATTTTGGACTCTCTCTCCCTGCACTGCTCCCCATTGAGTGACTGTTGTCTGTTTTAATAAGCTTTAAGTGTTTGCCGTCTGCCTTGTGTGTTCTGTCCCACTTACCCTCCGTCACACTGGTGGCAGCGGTGGCATCAGGACACTGAGGAGATGGCAGACAGTGAAAGCCATCCGATGCGGGAACAGGCCCGGCCCAGCGAATACAAGAAGTGGACTGTGGCCTATCTGCAGGAGAGGGCCGAGCAACTGTCCCTTTCCTGGAGGGGCCTAGCCAAAGAGGATCTGATCACAGCCATTGAGGAAGCTGATCCCCAGGACGCCCCAGCAAGGGAGGAGAGCAGGACAACCCAAGCCTCCCCAGCACGCCATGCCCCAGGGCCCAAAAGCCCCTGGCTGACTCGGGTGGAGGAAGAGATGGCCCTCCTGCGGTCAGACGCCACGGCAGAGGACAAGCGAGAGGCTATCCGGAGGACGCATGAAAGAAAGAGTCAAGAAAGTCACCGTGAACTAAGCTGCCCTTCCAGCCCCAGGGCCGCGGGTTACCCCCCTCCCAGCTGCAAAGACTTTAAACCCTTCAACGAAGCCACCGGGGATGTGGAGGGGTTCTTTCAGGACTTTGAGCAGCAGTGCCAGCTCATGGAGGTGCCAAGCACGGATTGGATACGGCACCTCGTGGGTCTGTTAGAAGGGGGTGCAGCTGCGGCCTACCACACTCTGGATTATGTGGAGGGCCGGGATTACACCCGGGTCAAACAGACTGTGTTGGAATATTATGCAGTGACCCCAGAAGTGCACCGGGCGCGCTTCCGTGACCTTCCCTGCCATGCGGAACCGTCCTATCGGATGTATGCGCACAAGATGTCGCAGTCCTGTCGGAGGTGGCTAGAGGGGGAACAGGCCCGCTCCGCAGAAGAAATCCTTCAGGCCTTCCTGAAGGAGAAATTCTACAACCAATGCCCGGCAGAGGTGCACGGATGGGTAAGAGAAAGAGCCCATACCACCCTTGCAAAGGCTGCTGCCCTGGCTGATGAGATCCTGGCCATCAAGCCACATTGGAAACGGCGGGCCCCTGAGCCACCAAGGGCCCCACCCCCCGTCCGGCCACCCCTCCATCCTGCCACCACCTCTGCCAAAACGGCCCCCCCACCTACCACTGCCAACCCCGTGGGTCCGCCACCCAGAGCCCAGTTCACAGGGCCACCCAAGGACCGTCGCTGCTACGGGTGCAACCAGCTGTGGCACTTCCAAGCCAACTGCCCAACCTCCCGAAGCCGACGCTTCACCCGTCCAGGCCACTACCTGGAGCTACATCCCGCAAAAGAACCCCTGCCCCCACCCCCCAGCAATTGGATGGACCCTCCAGAGGCCAAACACCTTTGGAGAGTCTACGGTGACCACCCCCCGGGGGCTACATACCCCGCCCAGAAGCAACGCCACCTGCAGGCAGTGCGGGTGGACGGGCACCCCGCCACCGGGTTTCGAGATACGGCGGCCTTCTTGACCATCGCCGACCCTCGAGTGATCTGGCCGGAAGCCATCCACCCCGGCCCTGGATTCGCCATCGAGCTGGCAGGAAGAGCCAGACATCATATTCCCAGGGCATCCGTACGCCTCGACTATGGATTCGGAGAGCAACAGTGTCAGATCGGAGTCATGGGTGGCCTAGACTAGCTACGTCATTAGTCTTGACGCCCGTGACCACCAGCAGCGCACGGTTCACATCAACATGTTGAAAGAGTACCATGACCAGACTCTGCCCGTGCTAGCTGTCTGCCCTGCCTCCACAGGCGAAGCGGATGAGGGAGCCCTGCCCGACCTCTTCAAGCCACCAAGGTCACCACCCCCCTAGATCAGATCCCCACGGGGGCTTGGCTGAGGGCCCACCAGGTGACCCAGATGCGGACCATGCTAGCGGACCAGGCCGTCACCTTTTCAGCCACCCCTGGCCGCACTGGATTAGCCCTCCACCACGTGGAGACTCAGTCAGAAGCCCATCCAGCAGGCCCCATACCGAGTCCCCGAATCAGTGAAGGTGGCCATCCGGGCAGAGCTCTCAGGGATGCTCAAGCTGGGCATCATCCGACCCTCCCGCAGTCCTTGGGCCTCTCCAGTGGTGCTCGTTCCGAAGAAGGATGGGAGCACCCGATTTTGCGTGGACTACCAGAGGTTAAATGACTACAGCGTCAGTGACGCCTATCCCATGCCCCGCATAGATGACCTGCTGGACTGTCTAGCTGGGGCCCAATATGTTAGCACCCTAGACCTCAGCAAGGGCTACTGGCAAATTGCCCTCACGAAGGAGGACATTGAGTGCTCCGCCTTCATCACCCCTTTCGGCCTGTACGAATTCCTCGTCATGCCCTTTGGCATGAAAAACGCCCCTGCCACCTTTCAACGGGTCGTGGACCAGCTACTAGAGGGATACCAAGAGTTTGCGTGTGCCTACCTAGATGACATAGCCATCTTTAGTGACACGTGGGAGGAGCACCTGGCCCACATGGGGGCCATCCTAGACCGCATCTGCAGGGCCGGGCTGACCGTGAGACCAGACAAGTGCCAGTTGGGAATGGCCGAGGTACAGTACCTGGGGGGGGGGGGGACACTGAAACCTGAGCCAGCCAAGGCTCAAGCCATTTATGACTGGCCCACCCCCCAGACCAAGAAACAAGTGATGGCATTGTAGCAGACTAGCTCATCAGAGTTGGACGCGGAGTTCCCCTTTTCCTTTTCTCTTAGTGGAAGTATTCCTCAGCCCTCATTCCCTACCCCCTCCCTTCCTGAGAGGCAAACGTTATCTCCTGACAGATGGTGTGGGTCAACCAGGTTAAGACATCCTGAGTCCAGGTGCCAGGCAGTCTGCTAAAGTGTAACCTTCGCCACCCAAAACTGTGTAGGCCCACACATCATAAAACTGACCAGCAATTAATTGAACATTCCTCAGGTCAACTGTATGTTTCATATCATGGAGTATGAAGCTGTTAGTTTTAACTCAGAGTCCCACTGACTCCTCCCAAAACAGCGTAGTCAGAGCAACCCCCCCTTTCAGAGGGATTTTTAAAAAAAGGACAGGCTGGCAAGCCTGTTAGAGCTTAACACACATCTCCGGAGTGTAACATCGTAACAGAGGAGATCAAAGACCCTTCCTGCTCTGCACTTGGATCTGCTTACAAACCAAGACATATGGGCAAGTAACTTAACCCTGTAACTTCCTTCGTATTATCTCTTTGCTGTATCTTTATATGCATATATATATCTAGTTACATTTTCTTTGTAAATATTTTATTGCACCTGTTTGACTCTTTTAGTAATAAATCTTTCTTTCTGAAAGTGTTAAACTGTTTCTAAGCGCTTACTTGCAATTCACGAATTCCTGCCTTTGAAGAGACGCTACTGTGTTTGTTTAATCTTCTGCCCAATCGGCCTGCGGTGACCGTATTGGACAGGTGACTTTTCAATCATTATAGTGTATATTTGGTAACGGGAGTTTCCCCGTCTCCGACAAAAGTGGTGGTGGCAGTAGAGGGTTAGTTGCGTAATTAACCCGACCCAGTAACAAGCGCATTCAGGCTGCAGGCACCGATTGTGGCCCATTAGCTGGACAATCGCTGTGCAGGGTGCAGCTGGGTGTGACCTTGTTACGCGCGTCACACCGCGGTTTTAGATCGGCCGGTCCTTCGGTCACGAGTTTGGTGAGAAGGTCTGGGGTCTGACGCCGCAGGCGGGACGTATTACTGTTAGTCGCGGTTGTGCGATTGTCGCATGTTGGTGGCGGCGACCGTGCGATCGTGACAGGGATTCCTTGGTACTGCCGGCTATTACCGTAAATTTGTACCCAATTTCAGCTCCACGGCCCAGCCCCTGACCGACCTGACCCGAAAGAACAGTCCTCGGATGGTGACCTGGACCTCGGCCTGTGAATCCGCCTTCCGTGACCTCAAATCCGCCCTGGCAAGCAACCCCATCCTGGCCGCCCCTGACCACAACAGATGCTTCCTTGTGCAGACAGACGCCTCCACCTATGGCCTAGGGGCTGTCCTCAGCCAAGTCAACGAGGCTGGGGAGGAACATCCCGTCGCCTTCCTCAGCCGCAAACTACTGGACCGGGAAGTTGCCTATGCTGCAGTGGAGAAGGAATGTCTCGCTATAGTCTGGGCCCTAAAGAAACTACAGCTCTACTTGTACGGCCGGGAGTTCACCATCATCACCGACCACACCCCCTCACATGGCTGAACCGGGTGTCCGGGGACAATGGGCGTCTCCTTAGGTGGAGCCTCGCCCTCCAGCCCTACAATTTCACCATCCGATATAGACGGGGGAAGCCAGCACCAAAATGAAGATGGCCTTTCCCGCCAGCAAGACCCAGAGTACCTAAGTCAGGGGCCCACAAGTGCCTTCAAGGGAACCGGGTTTGGGTTCTGCTTATCGGCACTTGTAAAAAGGGGGGGGAGGAGTGTCACGATATGGGTCTTTGCCAGTCCCAGGTATTAATTCCTTGCTCCTAATCCCTCCTGGCCATAGGAAGAGCTTCCTCCAATTAGTATTCACTCCTGTGTGCCAAAGGCCCCTAGCTGTAATTAACTCGCCCTCCACAAAAGGTCCCAAATTCAATTAGTGTATACATCCCTAATTAGTGCCTTACTTTTGTATTAATGTATTTCCCCCACTAATTATCCTGCCCAACCAGTCCTTTCTGTGTACAGCTACAAACTAAATTACTGTAGTTCCATTCTCTTCATTGTCACCTGCTAATGACCCCCCTCCACCTCTCTTCCTTCTCAGGGGGTTTAAGAGGTCAGTGCTGGTTTCTCTTGGTGTGCCATTCTGCTGGGCAACCACTGAGAGGTCCAGCTGGACTCTAGTGGCCCCCCGGCTCTGCCTGAGCCCACTGGAGGAAGGGGGACCGCAGAAGCTATATCAGCCCCGCCTGGAACGCTGTCAGCTCTGCCTGAGACTATCGCATCAGCTTTGCGTGAGTGTATGCTCCCCTTGTGCTATCTGACTGCTTATGAACGGCCTCTTGGATTACAAATTGCTGTGGAGACTTTAAGTTTGCCCACCGGGGCTGGATTACAAGTATTTTGGACTCTCTCTCCCTGCACTGCTCCCCATTGAGTGACTGTTGTCTGTTTAAATAAAGCTTTGAGTGTTTGCCGTCTGCCTTGTGTGTTCTGTCCCACTTACCCTCCGGTACAATCACAGCACCCTGCCCCAGCACTCCTCTCAAGAGCCCACATGCATAATACAAGCAGTGGGCTGGCTCTTGGGAGGAGTTATGCAAATACCATAATGTGTGATGGGTGGGTGTTGCTCTGGAGAAGTGGATGTTCCTAGGCAGGCTATGTTTGTATTCAGACTGCCCGACATAATACCTGCATCTTATTCTAACCCCCCGGGATTAAATGATAGGAATGAACTAGGGTCTTCCCAGTGATTCAGTTGTTTCCGGTGAAGTCATGGAGCTCTAACAGATGGAATGGTTGGGGGTTGAAGATGGATTCATAGATCTTTCAGGAGAATTCTGTATTCTATGAGGATAGAAAGACTGAGCTTGGACAGTTCAGGGTTAGAATGATAACTCCGTAAGAGTCAGAGATGAGCAGAGGAAGATCTTGTCACCATTTGGGGGATCGTCTGACCACTTCTCTTCCTTTGCATTGCAGTTACATTCACATTTACCTCTGTCATGGATCCAGAATAATGTGTTTCTCTGGATTTAGAGCGCATGCATGATGGCCACCATATTGTTCCTAGTAATCATTGGAAAACTACGGGAGGCAACTCTGACCTGCACTGTATAGGGGTCACCATCCGGCTTGGCGGGACAAGATTCCCACCCGCCAGATTCACCATGTAAGACACAATTCCTGGAGGACTGAAGATCATCGTAAACTGGGCGAGACTGACAAACGTTCCTGAAAAGGGCTGCCTGGTGAGTTTAGTTCCTGAAGCCATTACTAAGCATCTATCCATCTCCCCCAAAAAGAAGAGGCCCCCACCAACAACTCCAACTCAATCAGGCTCATCACTAGCTGTGACAACAAATGTAGAGCCATCACAGGGATGATTCGTAACATTGGAACATCTTAACGTTGGATCCTAAACTAGGCCCCCCATTACCGACAGACCCTCCAGTTATGTGCAGACGTGCTTGTACTGTAAAGAATATTCTTCCCCAAGTAACGTCTTCCAAAGAACCACGCTTCTCCTCAGATGTCCCATCTTATTTCCGATAATAGAGCAGGCATTCTTCACTGCCGGAAGAGGGGATGTCTAACATGCCAACCCATCCCCCATGGATCTTCTAGATTTTCACACGTCAGAGGAAATGAATTTGTTATCAGTTTCTTCCTTGTTCCTCGGAATATGTGATTTATGTCCCCCGTTGTCCTTGTAAACTGTCCTAAGTTGGTCGCAGTAAACGTACGCTACGTAAACGGCTCACCGAGCATCGCCAACTCATTACAGAAGGTGACGACCAACATGGCGCCCCTCGTCATTGTCTCCAATACCATAACTAAGAGTTCTAGAAAATGGAGGTTGTAGCGATAGAATGTATTGATGATCGAGCTTTCCCTGTTCATGAACGATCGTCCCTTCTATGGAGAACGCAGACCTTTTGGATATTCCAATGAGGCCCCATGACAGCAGATGGATGAACGAGGACCCTGAAGGACACGGAGACGTTGTATGTGTCAGTATGTACAATGTACATCTCATTCTCTCATTGGGGACAATCAATCGTTCTCATGTCTTTCCCCAGTTTGTTTACACAATTAGACGCAGATTTTATCTCTGAGGTGACGACACAACAATTCGTTTTCACATATCTTCTTGTTTACTTTTTTGTTGCGATAGAAATATTTTATTAATAGTTGGATACTTATTTATAGTATGTTGGTGACGGTTCATAAAACTGGCGTACAAATGGGTTGGATTCATATGGAGGGTGATTTGGCCTGCTATATTACCGCCCCATTGTCTCCTTTACAGTTGTGTTGAAAATACTATCCGTCAGACATCACTAACCGGATCAATCACTGTTTTTGGTGGAAATGATATTTCTACATGGCAGATAATTTCCTAGCAGGTGTAGTAGAGTCATAGAAATCCAACAGACCCGACAGTCATGACATGCATGCTGCTGATTCTGTGTCATTGAATCACTCATTGAAAGGGGCGTGTTCACAATAATAGCCGTGTGGAGTTCCATTAGTGACGTCATTCATTCTTTGATAAACAGGTGGCAATTATTGCCCTTATTTAAGGAAGGAAGGCAGCAAATGTTGGACATGCTGGTTACAGTGCATTTCTCTCTGAAATTCTGAGGAAAATGGGTGGTTCCAGACATTGTTCAGAAGAACAGCGTACCTTGATTAAAAAGTTGATTGGAGGGGAAAACATATAAAGAAGTGCAGAAAATGATCGGCTGCTCAGCTAAAATGATGGCAAATGCTTTAAAATGGCAACCAAAACCTGAAAGACGCGGAAGAAAGCGAAAAACTACCATTGGAATGGATAGAAGAATAGCCAAAATGGGGCGGACTCAGCCAACAATCAGCCCCAGGAAGATGAAAGAAGGTGTGACGTTCCCTGTGAGGACTCAGCCAACAATCAGCTCCAGGAAGATGAAAGAAGGTGTAATGTTCCCTGTGAGGATTGTTACAATTAGAAGACGCCGATGTGAAGCCAAGCTATCTGCAAGAAGTCCCCACAAAGTCCCACTGTTGGGAAAAAGACGTGTGCTGAAGAGGTTACAATCTGCCAAAGAGCACATTGACCGGCCTAAAGAGAAATGGCGCAACATTTTGTGGACTGATGGAAGTAAGATTGTTCTTTTTGGGTCTAGTGGGCGGAGACAGTTTGTCAGACGGCCCCCAAACACTGAATTCAAGCCACAGTACACTGTGAAGACCGTGAAGCATGGTGGTGCAAGCATCATGATATGGGGATGTTTCTCATACTACGGTGTTGGGCCTATTTATCGCATACCAGGGATCATGGATCAGTTTGAATCCATCAGAATACTTGAAGAGGTCATGCTGCCTTATGCTGCAGAGGAAATGCCCTTGAAATGGGTGTTCCAACAAGACAACGACCCCAAACACACCAGTAAACGGGCAACATCTTGGTTCCAGACCAACAAGATGGACGTTCTGGAGTGGCCAGCCCAATCCCCGGGTCTTCATCCAATAGAAAACTTGTGGGGTGACATCAAAAATGCCGTTTCTGAGGCAAAACCAAGAAATAGAGAAGAAGTGTGGAATGTGGTCCAATCATCCTGGGCTGGAATACCTGATCACAGGGGCCAGAAGTTGGGGGACTCCATGCAACACAGATGTACAGCAGTTCTCAGAAACAGTGCGACTACAACCAAATATTCATGAAGTCATTCAAAGGAAAGAAAAATCTTCAAACATTTCTCAGTTTATATAGTGAATGTTGGAGTTTGTAAAGAAGAATACAAACACGGCCATTTTTTTGAACCGTCTAATATTCACTTTTCTTCCATTTTTTAGAGGAACAACACAAATTTGATGTATTTTCTTCATGTTGTGATTTGGAATAGAATGTGTCGTGTTCCCAATGCATTTGTGTGGATGGAAAGAAAAGGATTAGAAGGATTTGCAGCTTCAGTCACTTTTTCCATCACACGGATATTATTGTGAACACAACTGTACATCCTCAGTCCTCCCTGGTTGCTTAATGACTGTGACAACGCACGTATGTGTGTGAAACGCACCGTCATAGCAACCGGGTCTTGTTGTGCTCCACCCCAGGCACTCTGGATCCTCTGTCCATCCATCCGCGTCCATCTGCCAGTTCCTGACGTCACTTCCGGCGTGCTCCAATGTCAGTTCTGGTGCGTGAGTTCCGGGGACATCTGAGGCAGCATCCTGTTCTGTGAGTGGTAACTACTCACAGATGGTGACTTACAGGGGCGGACTGACAACTCATGGGGCCCCTGGACAATAGGTGATCATCGGGCCCCTGTGTCCTCACCCACACTCAAACCACTCCCAAAAAAAGCCTATAAAAAGGTACCAGGGGCATCTCATGGGGCCCCCTACTGTTCCCGGGCCCTCGGGCAGTGCCCCAGTGTACAAATGGTCAGTCCACCCCTGGTGACCTATCTTCCAGCAGAGCAGCCCTCAGGATTCCTCTCCACCTCCTCCTGCACCCCGGTCCGGATGTTTCCTCAGCAGTGAGACGATATTATTGGCCACATTCACACATTTGGGCCGCCCACTTTGTCCTTCCTTTACATTGGACATGTGACTATGAACAATGCTTTCATTCCCTTCATGTGGATAATAAAATCCTTCTTTATTACTCCGGAGATCATTGTCATCATCATCCTTACTAATTTGTAATCCTTTCCTGGTCACTATAATGTGTCTGTATACCAATAGTGCCCAGAACCAGCGACTGTCCTACACCTCCCAACCGCCCTGGTATTCATGAGCCATTCCTGAGAATTGGACAAAGTCCCCGTGTCCCATGAATCCAGGCTGAGTCCTGGAACAAGTCCTGCCACTTGGCTCCACTAACTTGCCCAGCAGCATGGGCAACAGGGCAAATACCCTGCCTCTCTTGGGGTGCCGGGGTTCCAGATGCCAAGATCATCCCATCTGTGGAAGCTGGCATCTCTTTGATTTGGGGGAGGTGGGGGAGATACACTATATTGGTAAAAGTATTGGGCCACCGGCCTTTCCACACACATGACCTTTAATGGCCCCCCAGTCTTAGTCCGTAGGGTTCAATATTGAGTTGGCCCCGCCCTTTCCACACACATGACCTTTAATGGCCTCCCAGTCTTAGTCCGTAGGGTTCAATATTGAGTTGGCCCCGCCCTTTCCACACACATGACCTTTAATGGCCTCCCAGTCTTAGTCCGTAGGGTTTAATATTGAGTTGGCTCCGCCCTTTCCACACACATGACCTTTAATGGCCCCCCAGTCTTAGTTCATAGGGTTTAATATTGAGTTGGCCCCGCCCTTTCCACACACATGACCTTTAATGGCCCCCCAGTCTTAGTTCATAGGGTTCAATATTGAGTTGGCCCCGCCCTTTCCACACACATGACCTTTAATGGCCTCCCAGTCTTAGTCCGTAGGGTTCAATATTGAGTTGGCCCCGCCCTTCTCACACACGACCTTTAATGGCCTCCCAGTCTTAGTCCGTAGGGTTCAATATTGAGTTGGCTCCGCCCTTTCCACACACATGACCTTTAATGGCCCCCCAGTCTTAGTCCGTAGGGTTCAATATTGAGTTGGCCCCGCCCTTTCCACACACATGACCTTTAATGGACACCAGTCTTAGTCCGTAGAGTTCAATATTGAGTTGGCCCCACTCTTTCCTTGCAGATGACCTTTAATGGCCCCCCAGTCTTAGTCCGTAGGGTTCAATATTGGGTTGGCCCCGCCCTTTGCAGCTATAACAGCTTCAACTCTTCTGGGAAGGCCGTCCACAAGGTTTAGGAGGGTGTCTATGGGAAGGTTGGACCATTCTTCCAGAAGCACATTTGTCAGGTCAGGCACTGATGTCGGGGGAGGGGCACTGATGTCGGGGGAGGGGCACTGATGTCGGGGGAGGGGGCCTGGCTCACAGTCTCCGCTCTAATTCATCCCAAAGGTGTTCTATGGGGTTGAGGTCAGGACTCTGTGCAGGACAGTCAAGTTCCTCCACCCCAAACTGGCTCCTCCATGTCTTTATGGACCTTGCTTTGTGCCCTGGTGGGCAGTCATGTTGGAACAGGAAGGGGCCATCCCCAAACTCCTCCCACAAAGTTGGGAGCATGAAATTGTCAAAAATGTTCTTTCACTGGAACTAGGGGGCCAAGCCCAACCCCTGAAAAACAACCCCACACCATAATCCCCCCTCCACCAAACTTTACACTTGGCACAATGCAGTCAGGCAAGTACCGTTCTCCTGGCCACCGCCAAACCCAGACACGTCCATGGGATTGCCCGACAGAGAAGCGTGATTGGTCCCTCCAGAGAACACGTCTCTCCTACTCTAGAGTCCAGTGGCGGCGTGCTTTACACCACGGCATCCGACGCTTTGCATTGCACTTGGCGATGGAAGGCTTGGATGCAGCTGCTCTAGAGTCCAGTGGCGGCGTGCTTTACACCACGGCATCCGACGCTTTGCATTGCACTTGGTGATGGAAGGCTTGGATGCAGCTGCTCGGCCATGGAAACCCATTCCATGAAGCTCTCTACGCACTGTTGTTGGACTCATCTGAAGGCCACACCAAGTTTGGAGGTCTTTAGCTATTGACTCTGCAGACAGTTGGTGACTTCTGCGCACTGTGCGCTTCAGCATGCGCTGACCCCGCCCTGTCATGTGACGTGGCCTACCACTTGGTGGCTGAGTGGCTGTTGTTCCCAGTGGCTTCCACTTTGTTATAATCCCACTAACAGTTGAGCGTGGAATATTTAGTAGCCAGGAAATGTCACGGATGGACTTATTGCCCAGGTGGCCACCTATCACGGGACCACGCTTGGAGTCACTGAGCTCCTGAGAGCGACCCATTCTTTCACCAATGTTTGTAGAAGCCGTCTGCATGCCTAGGGGCTTGATTGTATACACCTGTGTCCATGGAGGGGATTGGAACACCTGAATCACATGATATGGAGGGGATTGGAACACCTGAATCACATGATATGGAGGGGATTGGAACACCTGAATCACATGATTGGGAGGGGATTGGAACACCTGAATCACATGATATTGAGGGGATTGGAACACCTGAATCACATGATATGGAGGGGATTGGAACACCTGAATCACATGATTGGGAGGGGACAGGAACACCTGAATCACATGATATGGAGGGGATTGGAACACCTGAATCACATGATATGGAGGGGATTGGAACACCTGAATCACATGATATGGAGGGGATTGGAACACCTGAATCACATGATTAGGAGAGGATTGGAACACCTGAATCACATGATATGGAGGGGATTGGAACACCTGAATCACATGATATGGAGGGGATTGGAACACCTGAATCACATGATATGGAGGGGATTGGAACACCTGAATCACATGATACGGAGGGGATTGGAACACCTGAATCACATGATACGGAGGGGATTGGAACACCTGAATCACATGATTAGGAGGGCTGGCCTATTACTTTTGGCACTATAGTGTATGTGCTAGGGGGTACTTTGAAAGGGGAGAGGGTTAATGCTAGTGGTGGGGGTCCGATATGTGCTGGGGGGCCCTTTGGGAGAGGAGAAGGCTACTGCTTGCAGGGGGGTGGGGGGAGTGGAATATGTGCTGGGGGGCATTTTGGGAGGGAGAGGGATAGTGCTACCGGGGGGTATGATATGTGTTGGGGGTGCTTTGGGAGGCAAGAGGGCTAGTCTTAGCCAGTGGGGGGGGGTCAGTTATATGCTGGGGGGTGCTGTGGGAGGGGAGAGGGCTAGTCCTAGCCAGTGGGGGGGGGTTGGGGGGTCAGCTATATGCTGGGGGGTGCTGTGGGAGGGGAGAGGGCTTGTGCTAGAAGGGAGGAGCAGATTTTAAATTCAACCCACATTCTTAGCATAAGTCCTCTTCCCCGACAAAGGCGCCCCCCCCTCCCCCCCCCCCAGCACATGTCCTCTTAACCCCCCAACCAATCCAGGAAAGTACATCATTTCTACCTTGTTCCCCCTCCCAGCCACTCTGCCCCCCCCCCCTGTCCATGTACAGAGTGTCATTCTGCAGACCTCAGATCAGTGTGTCCCCCCCCTCCCCATCCATGTACAGAGTGTCATTCTGCAGACCCCAGATCAGCGTGTCCCCCCCCCTCCCCATCCATGTACAGAGTGTCATTCTGCAGACCTCAGATCAGCGTGTCCCCCCCCCCCTCCCCATCCATGTACAGAGTGTCATTCTGCAGACCTCAGATCAGCGTGTCCCCCCCCCTCCCCATCCATGTACAGAGTGTCATTCTGCAGACCCCAGATCAGCGTGTCCCCCCCCCCCTCCCCATCCATGTACAGAGTGTCATTCTGCAGACCTCAGATCAGCGTGTCCCCCCCCCCCCCTCCCCATCCATGTACAGAGTGTCATTCTGCAGACCTCAGATCAGCGTGTCCCCCCCCCCCCCTCCCCATCCATGTACAGAGTGTCATTCTGCAGACCTCAGATCAGTGTGTCCCCCCCCCTCCCCATCCATGTACAGAGTGTCATTCTGCAGACCTCAGATCAGCGTGTCCCCCCCCCCTCCCCATCCATGTACAGAGTGTCATTCTGCAGACCTCAGATCAGCGTGTCCCCCCCCCCTCCCTGTCCATGTACAGAGTGTCATTCTGCAGACCTCAGATCAGCGTGTCCCCCCCCCCTCCCCATCCATGTACAGAGTGTCATTCTGCAGACCTCAGATCAGCGTGTCCCCCCCCCTCCCCATCCATGTACAGAGTGTCATTCTGCAGACCCCAGATCAGCGTGTCCCCCCCCCCCCTCCCCATCCATGTACAGAGTGTCATTCTGCAGACCCCAGATCAGTGTGTCCCCCCCCCCTCCCCATCCATGTACAGAGTGTCATTCTGCAGACCTCAGATCAGCGTGTCCCCCCTCCCCCCATCCATGTACAGAGTGTCATTCTGCAGACCTCAGATCAGCGTGTCCCCCCCCCTCCCCATCCATGTACAGAGTGTCATTCTGCAGACCTCAGATCAGTGTGTCCCCCCCCCCCCTCCCCATCCATGTACAGAGTGTCATTCTGCAGACCTCAGATCAGTGTGTCCCCCCCCTCCCCATCCATGTACAGAGTGTCATTCTGCAGACCTCAGATCAGCGTGTCCCCCCCCCCTCCCCATCCATGTACAGAGTGTCATTCTGCAGACCTCAGATCAGCGTGTCCCCCCCCCCCCCCTCCCCATCCATGTACAGAGTGTCATTCTGCAGACCCCAGATCAGCGTGTCCCCCCCCCTCCCTCCCCATCCATGTACAGAGTGTCATTCTGCAGACCTCAGATCAGCGTGTCCCCCCCCCCCCCCCTCCCCATCCATGTACAGAGTGTCATTCTGCAGACCTCAGATCAGCGTGTCCCCCCCCCCCTGTCCATGTACAGAGTGTCATTCTGCAGACCTCAGATCAGTGTGTCCCCCCCCCCCCCCATCCATGTACAGAGTGTCATTCTGCAGACCCCAGATCAGCGTGTCCCCCCCCCCTCCCCATCCATGTACAGAGTGTCATTCTGCAGACCCCAGATCAGCGTGTCCCCCCCCCCCTCCCCATCCATGTACAGAGTGTCATTCTGCAGACCTCAGATCAGCGTGTCCCCCCCCCTCCCCATCCATGTACAGAGTGTCATTCTGCAGACCTCAGATCAGCGTGTCCCCCCCCCTCCCTCCCCATCCATGTATAGAGTGTCATTCTGCAGACCTCAGATCAGCGTGTCCCCCCCCCCTCCCCATCCATGTACAGAGTGTCATTCTGCAGACCTCAGATCAGTGTGTCCCCCCCCCCTCCCCATCCATGTACAGAGTGTCATTCTGCAGACCTCAGATCAGTGTGTCCCCCCCCCCTCCCCATCCATGTACAGAGTGTCATTCTGCAGACCTCAGATCAGTGTGTCCCCCCCCCCTCCCCATCCATGTACAGAGTGTCATTCTGCAGACCTCAGATCAGTGTGTCCCCCCCCCCTCCCCATCCATGTACAGAGTGTCATTCTGCAGACCCCAGATCAGCGTGTCCCCCCCCCCCTCCCCATCCATGTACAGAGTGTCATTCTGCAGACCTCAGATCAGCGTGTCCCCCCCCCTCCCTCCCCATCCATGTATAGAGTGTCATTCTGCAGACCTCAGATCAGCGTGTCCCCCCCCCTCCTGTATGTACACAGAGTTCCAGTCCGTTCTGCTGGGAGTGAGTCTGGCTGCCCGCGGGGGGGGAGACATTCAGGAGATGGAGCAGCGGACTTGTCCCAGGTTAGCATGTCCCTGCCGACGGTCCCGGCACAATCCCTCCTGAATAATGAGTCTCAGGCAGACAGAAACCCGGAACATCATTCCAAACCCGGACAGGTGGCAACCCGAGCCCCCACCCCCTCAATATTCACCTGAGCCCCTTCTCAAACCAGCCATGTGCATGACAGCCTCGGCTGTCCCGGGTCTCTGCCTCCCTATTGGTTGAGACAGCAAGCAGGAGCCATTGGCTCCCACTGCTGTTAATCCCAGCCAGTCAGCTAATGAGAAGAGAGAGGGGGTGGGGTCAAGCTGCAGCTCCGTGTGTGAATGGACACAAGGAGCAGTGACTTGGGAACACACCTGTTTGGGTGCCTCCATAGCAAACTGCTTGGAATGGGGGCACCCGACAGAAAGGAGGAGCCAGGAGTGCTGGCAGGGGACCCGAGAAGAGGAGGATCCGGGCTGCTGTCAGGAATGGACTTGCCAGTAATGGTGGGACTCACTTGCCTGGTGGGCTGCAGTACCAGGGCTGGCCAGCGGGTGCTCCCAGCAATCAGAGACTCAACCCTGCAGTCAGCCAAACACCTGAAGCTGATCATGCAGGTGTATTTAAGGGATGGCCAGACCTGCAGTCTCTGCCTTGGTGTGTGTTTTTCCTGGGCCCTGTATCTTGTTCCTGCGTTCCTGTCCCTGTCCCTGTCTGATTGGTTGCTGACCCTGCCTGATCCGGACCTCTGCTGACTTCTCCTGTTTTATCCCTGGCTTGTGACCCCGACCATTCTGTGCCTGACCCCCTGTACCTACCTGCCCGATTGTTATTGACCCGGCCTGCCTGACGACGCTTGCTTGTATATACTGTTATCTGTGGGTGGGTGGTTTGGTTTGTTTGCACTGTATTATGTTTAGTATTGCACTGCGTTTATGTTTGTATTGTTAGTGTTAATAAATTATATTGTTTATAACATATCTGAGGTCTGCGTTTCCCTGCGTCAGTCACACACCTCTGGTCATACCCCGGAGCCCTGACAGCTGCTCTGTGCAAAACCATTACAGAGCCGGGAAGTAGAACACGTGTGTTATTTTCCAAAAATAAAATGAATCTTTAGTGTTGCTTTACGGCAAAACATGTGAAGGAATTTAGAAGAAATTGTCTTATATTAACAATGGAGGATGGTGGAGGGTGGAAGGTGGAGGATGGATGGTGGAGGATAGATGATGGAGGATAGAGGATGGATGGTGGATGGATGATGGATGGATGATGGAGGGAGGATGGATGATGAAGGATGGATGGAGAATGGAGGATGGATGGATGATGGATGGAGGATGGATGATGGAGGATGGATGGAGAATGGAGGATGGATGGAGGATGGATGATGGATGGATGATGGAGGGTGGATGATGGATGGATGATGGAGGATGGATGGATGATGGATGGAGGATGATGGATGATGGATGATGGAGGATGGATGGAGGATGATGGATGGTGGATGATGGAGGATGGATGATGGAGGATGGATGGTGGATGATGGAGGATGGATGGTGGATGATGGAGGATGGATGATGGATGATGGAGGATGGAGGATGATGGATGGTGGATGATGGATGATGGAGGATGTGTATATATTTATAGATGTTCTTTTCCTGCAGCCACTAGTCCCACCTCGGTTTTGCAGAGATCTGCATGTATGGGGATATTGGTTACAGATGACAGACATCCGGCTGAATAGTTGTAGATATTACAAGGAACAAACAGTCCTCAGAGTCCCATTGATGATCCTTCATATGAAGCCTGGAGACCCCACACCGTCCATCACATGTCCCATCTGTAATATGCACCGAGGTCACTTCCATGGGGGCAATAATGTGAGCGATGATCTATACCTGCGCCCCCATATTAATGAATGGGAGAAGCTCCTCATATACACATTCTCCCCATTCACTACAATGACAAGCACTCTGATTGGCCACTTTTAGGAGCCCCTTTGATCTTCTGGGTTGGACAGCTGCAGTCATCAATTCTAACAAAAGTCCTGAACTGCATTCTGTTACCATGAATGAGATAAACAAGAATGTTATTTACTGTAACGGAACCGACCCGACTGCACTGAGTACTTCTGTTAGACTCCCACTTCCCTGTCCGAACACCGACCACTGACACCACAACCGACCACTGACACCACAACCGACCACTGACACCACAACCGACCACTGACACCACAACCGACCACCGACACCACAACCGACCACTGACACCACAACCGACCACCGACACCACAACCGACCACCGACACCACAACCGACCACTGACACCACAACCGACCACCGACACCACAACCGACCACCGACACCACAACCGACCACTGACACCACAACCGACCACTGACACCACAACCGACCACCGACACCACAACCGACCACTGACACCACAGAGACCATACAAGACTAGACGACACCAATCTGTCCGAACACCGACCACTGACACCACACTGACCATACAAGACTAGACACCAATCTGTCCGAACACCGACCACCGACACCACCGCTGACCATACAGGACTAGACGACACCAGTCTGTCCGAACACCGACCACTGACACCACAGAGACCATACAAGACTAGACACCAATCTGTCCGAACACCGACCACTAACACCACCGCTGACCATACAGGAAATAGACGACACCAGTCTGTCCGAACACCGACCACTGACACCACCGCTGACCATACAGGAAATAGACGACACCAATCTGTCCGAACACCGACCACTGACACCACCGCTGACCATACAAGACTAGACGACACCAATCTGTCTGAACACCGACCACTGACACCACCGCTGACCATACAAGACTAGACAACACCAGTCTGTCCGAACACCGACCACTGACACCACCGCTGACCATACAGGAAATAGACGACACCAATCTGTCCGAACACCGACCACTGACACCACCGCTGACCATACAAGACTAGACAACACCAGTCTGTCCGAACACCGACCACTGACACCACCGCTGACCATACAAGACTAGACGACACCAATCTGTCCGAACACCGACCACTGACACCACCGCTGACCATACAAGACTAGACGACACCAATCTGTCCGAACACCGACCACTGACACCACAGAGACCATACAAGACTAGACGACACCAGTCTGTCCGAACACCGACCACTGACACCACAGAGACCATACAACACTAGACGACACCAGTCCTGAAGTAAACCAGGAGGCAGACTACTTTATATGAACACAGATACAAGATATATACACTCAGGGGACAATCTCCCTCCCTGCATAATGACACAGGGCGGGACAATCCCCCCTCCCTGCATAATGACACAGGGCGGGACAATCCCCCCTCCCTGCATAATGACACATGGCGGGGCAATCTACCTTTAGTAACGAGACACACCAACAGACAGTCCCTTCAGGAGGGAGGGCTGCTGGAGACACCCCCCACCAAGCCAATACACAAGCACATACATCCCATAATAGTTTGCTCCCAAGCAAGACACACAATAGAACAATGGGATGCAACCGCATGGCATTATACAATCCACAACCCCCCCCAATATCAGGACAGATCACCCGGCACCCCTAACAGGCACAGGGGGACTTACACATAAGAGGGATATGGGGAGCTGAGACAGGGGTCTCCCCACCCCTCCAAACTGAGCTGTGTTCCATGGGCCCCCCACCCAAAGTGACTCCCATCACATATCTCCCCTTTCAGCAGGAGACTAATGCAGGAGGAGACCCAAAATGGGTGGACTCCGAAGCTAGTCTGTACTTCCAGTCCCCCAATGCAGCACCACACAGAACCCCAAACTAATGGTCCCACACCAAGCATTCCTCACCCAGCCAACCTCTGCCTCTCCCGTAGGACATATCTATCTAATGGATCCCTCTTCATGATATCCCACATCCATCTAATGGATCCCTCTTCCTAATATCCCACATCCATCTAATGGATCCCTCTTCATGATATCCCACATCCATCTAATGGATCCCTCTTCATGATATCCCACATCCATCTAATGGATCCCTCTTCATGATATCCTACATCCATCTAATGGATCCCTCTTCATGATATCCTACATCCATCTAATGGATCCCTCTTCATGATATCCCACATCCATCTAATGGATCCCTCTTCCTGATATCCTACATCCATCTAATGGATCCCTCTTCATGATATCCTACATCCATCTAATGGATCCCTCTTCATGATATCCCACATCCTTCTAATGGATCCCTCTTCATGATATCCTACATCCATCTAATGGATCCCTCTTCATGATATCCCACATCCATCTAATGGATCCCTCTTCATGATATCCCACATCCATCTAATGGATCCCTCTTCATGATATCCCACATCCGTCTAATGGATCCCTCTTCATGATATCCCACATCCATCTAATGGATCCCTCTTCATGATATCCTACATCCATCTAATGGATCCCTCTTCATGATATCCCACATCCGTCTAATGGATCCCTCTTCATGATATCCCACATCCATCTAATGGATCCCTCTTCATGATATCCCACATCCATCTAATGGATCCCTCTTCATGATATCCCACATCCATCTAATGGATCCCTCTTCCTAATATCCTACATCCATCTAATGGATCCCTCTTCCTGATATCCCACATCCATCTAATGGATCCCTCTTCATGATATCCCATATCCGTCTAATGGATCCCTCTTCCTGATATCCCACATCCGTCTAATGGATCCCTCTTCATGATATCCTACATCCATCTAATGGATCCCTCTTCATGATATCCCACATCCGTCTAATGGATCCCTCTTCATGATATCCCACATCCGTCTAATGGATCCCTCTTCATGATATCCTACATCCATCTAATGGATCCCTCTTCATGATATCCCACATCCGTCTAATGGATCCCTCTTCATGATATCCCACATCCATCTAATGGATCCCTCTTCCTAATATCCTACATCCATCTAATGGATCCCTCTTCATGATATCCTACATCCGTCTAATGGATCCCTCTTCATGATATCCCACATCCGTCTAATGGATCCCTCTTCATGATATCCCACATCCATCTAATGGATCCCTCTTCATGATATCCCACATCCATCTAATGGATCCATCTTCATGATATCCTACATCCATCTAATGGATCCCTCTTCATGATATCCTACATCCATCTAATGGATCCCTCTTCATGATATCCCACATCCATCTAATGGATCCCTCTTCATGATATCCCACATCCGTCGAATGGATCCCTCTTCATGATATCCCACATCCGTCTAATGGATCCCTCTTCATGATATCCCACATCCATCTAATGGATCCATCTTCATGATATCCCACATCCATCTAATGGATCCCTCTTCATGATATCCCACATCCGTCTAATGGATCCCTCTTCATGATATCCTACATCCGTCTAATGGATCCCTCTTCATGATATCCCACATCCGTCTAATGGATCCCTCTTCATGATATCCTACATCCGTCTAATGGATCCCTTTTCATGATATCCCACATCCGTCTAATGGATCCCTCTTCATGATATCCTACATCCGTCTAATGGATCCCTCTTCATGATATCCCACATGCATCTAATGGGTCCCTCTT
Organism: Staurois parvus; assembly: GCF_062004578.1. Taxonomy (NCBI): domain Eukaryota; kingdom Metazoa; phylum Chordata; class Amphibia; order Anura; family Ranidae; genus Staurois; species Staurois parvus. The sequence continues at coordinate 40,137 of NW_028320915.1, read as the reverse complement.
CATGATATCCCACATCCATCTAATGGGTCCCTCTTCATGATATCCCATATCCATCTAATGGATCCCTCTTCATGATATCCCACATCCATCTAATGGATCCCTCTTCATGATATTCTACATCCATCTAATGGATCCCTCTTCATGATATCCCACATCCATCTAATGGATCCCTCTTCATGATATCCTACATCCATCTAATGGATCCCTCTTCATGATATCCTACATCCATCTAATGGATCCCTCTTCATGATATCCTACATCCATCTAATGGATCCCTCTTCATGATATCCCACATCCATCTAATGGGTCCCTCTTCATGATATCCCATATCCATCTAATGGATCCCTCTTCATGATATCCCATATCCATCTAATGGATCCCTCTTCATGATATCCCACATCCATCTAATGGATCCCTCTTCATGATATCCCACATCCATCTAATGGATCCCTCTTCATGATATCCCACATCCATCTAATGGATCCCTCTTCATGATATCCCACATCCATCTAATGGATCCCTCTTCCTGATATCCTACATCCATCTAATGGATCCCTCTTCATGATATCCTACATCCATCTAATGGATCCCTCTTCATGATATCCTACATCCATCTAATGGATCCCTCTTCATGATATCCTACATCCATCTAATGGATCCCTCTTCCTGATATCCTACATCCATCTAATGGATCCCTCTTCATGATATCCTACATCCATCTAATGGATCCCTCTTCATGATATCCCACATCCATCTAATGGATCCCTCTTCATGATATCCCACATCCATCTAATGGATCCCTCTTCATGATATCCCACATCCATCTAATGGATCCCTCTTCATGATATCCTACATCCATCTAATGGATCCCTCTTCATGATATCCCACATCCGTCTAATGGATCCCTCTTCCTGATGTCCTACATCCATCTAATGGATCCCTCTTCATGATATCCCACATCCATCTAATGGATCCCTCTTCATGATATCCCACATCCATCTAATGGATCCCTCTTCATGATATCCTACATCCATCTTATGGATCCCTCTTCCTGATATCCTACATCCATCTAATGGATCCCTCTTCATGATATCCCACATCCATCTAATGGATCCCTCTTTATTAATGTATATTTATTATTATTATTTATATTTTTCATTCATTTATCAGGTCACATTACTGGTCATGGTGGGTGGACAACTCAGTATAAATGTCCATGCTGAAGGAACAACTCCATAAAGACATGGATGACCAGTTTGGTGTGGAGGAACTGGAGTGTCCTGTACAGAGCCCCGACCTCATCCTACTGGACACCTCTGGGATGGATTCCAAGCCAAGTCTTTCTTAATTTTTTTGGCACCCAACATGGAGCCCAGTGTGTGAGCCGGGTCTTCTCATCCAACATCAGTACCTGACCTCACAAATGGGCAAACATTCCCACAGAGACCCTCCAAAGTCTTGTAGAAAGCCTTCCCAGAGGAGTGGAGGATGTTATGGCTGCTGTGACATGAAAATATAGGAATTGGATGATCCCACAGATATTCTATTCATCTATTGCAGATATTTTATGAATTCCGCAGTTATCAGAGTAGATGGATGTCCAGAATGTGAATCTGAATAGACAGCCTTGTCCTGGAGGTGGAAGCAACGAACACCCGGCTACTAATGGTCCCTGACAGGTCCTACAAGGTATGTGAGGAAATACCGATGTAAGGATTGGTATGGGGCCTGTTTTTCAGCTTTTTCCCCGAAATAGATCTGGTGGTTATGACCTCCTCCCTGTATAGTGTGTTACACCTTTCCCTGTGTGTGAACTGATTCAGGTCAAGTGTGACAACCTACCTCTATTCTCCCCATATATGTAATGTCCATGTTGGGTTGGTATGTTGTATGTCGGCTCGATGTTGGACATGTATGATATAGATTTTATTTGTCTCCATTTGTTCCATAAATAAGTTTAGATCATCGAACAATTATCATTATTTCAATGTTGGAATCTACAGCTTCAGTGTAATTGGTGTATACTATATGTAAGCATTCATGTACTTGTACCGCCCCCCCTCCACCCCCGACTCCCCTGAAGACAGATATTACCTCCACAGGGCAGGGGGTGGGCTAGCATTCACACCAGGGCTACAATGGGGAGATCACAACAGAGATTGGGTGTCAGTCACTGTGGCCCTGATTTACTAATGTACATAGACGGCACCTGGACACATTTCTGTGGGCGAACGTCTACTTTTCATTGGAGTCCGTCTACTTCTAGACGACAAAGACATTTACTAAAGAAATCGTCTAACAAGTAGACTGGAGAGCGAATTTACTCAAAGCTGCACCTTATGTGAATGTCAAACGATGGGAGGAGATAAGGGCCGGGGCTAATGATTGATTGGATATTGCTGGTTTACACTCCGCCCCCTTTATGGGAAGGGTTTGTCAAGCCAAGAGCTGAGAGACAGAAGAGCGAGAGATAAAAGGATTTGGAGGGGAATCCCCACACCAAAATGTTATAAAATAATGGCATGGAGTCCCCCCCCCCAATCCATAGCAGACCCTTATCCCAGCATGCAGATACCGCACGCCTTCACAGATTGATTTCCTTTGTTGAATTGCCTGCTTGGTTCACACTCCATGTGATTTAAAATGGTGCTTTTTGTTGGCAATTTCACCGATTTCTGTAGATTTACCAATGAGTTGTTGCGTTTTCAATTGTGTTTTGCATTGCGATTTCTATTGTAGTCTATATGTGAAATCGCTACAAAATGCTGAAAATGATAGACGAGAACTACTTGTGAAATTGTGCTGCAGCAAATCTCGTATGTTAAGACTCTCACATCCACATTCATTAGATCCGATATCAGGTAGGATTTCAATTCCCAAATCGCACCTGAAATCGTGCACCCTTGATGCGACTTGGCATGCGATTTGCAAATCACATGCCAAATTGCACCGGATGTGACCGGGAGCTAACACCACAGTCACATCTAATCTGATCTGGAAATCGTGTGACTTATGGAGCCTATAGTGGACAATAGGGTGCAACTTGGCCTACGATTTACAAGTCACCTGACATGCAACTCGCATGCCAAATCGCACCCAATGTGACTGGGGGCCCCCCGGTCACATCAAAGAGGATTTTGAAATCATGTGACTTACACCTCGGTCACATCAAGCCCAACTGTTAAAGCATGTGACTTACAGTGAAGTTGCTGATTCCAAGTGCGATTTGTAAGACATCTGACACAGATCTCTGCAAATCGCAGCAGCAGTCGTGTATTCATTGCTTTATAAATCGCAGCGGCTCCGACCAAGTGTGAACCACAATATGAACGCTCTAATAGCGTTCACATTGAGTGCGGCTTGGCATACAATTTGCAAGTCACATGTCATACAAATCACATGCCAAGTCGCACCCGATGTGTCAGATATCTTGCAAATCACAAGGAAATCGGCAACTTCACCGTGTGTCGCATGATTCCCAAATCACCTCTGATGTGACCGCGGTGTAAGGTCGTTTATGTTGGATTTCCTGAGTGGTTTTCTGATTTACTAGGAAAAGTGAATTGCCATTTTCAGTATCGCATGTGAGATGTGGTATTGTATTGTCTCATGTTCTGTCCCCCCCCCCTCCATTGTACAGCGCTGAGCAGACCCTTTGGTGCTCTATAAACTCTGTATAATAATAATGTGACTGCCTGAACTCATGCGATAATCTGGAGTGAAATGACCTTCTTTAGGCACTAGATGGCAGTAATGATACGGGCCCTCGCCTTGGAGCCTGGACTGGTCTATGCTGCTGGGGATGATACTGCCATCTAGTGCCTAGAGAAGGACATTACTGGAAGTTCATCATACATGGTGCGGGATGCTCCTCCGGAATGTGACGTCATTTCTTATGGTTTATGGTACAATAAAAGTAATTACAGGATAAAGCACTATGCTGAGCTTCTGTTTATGAGGAATTACGGCTGACCCTGAGGTGGGTATCTGGAGGGGCATCCTGGGAGATATTATTCAGCAAGTTGGTCTTCAGAGTCCATACATTTGGGACCAAAAGTGCATTTAGACCCCAAATTGGGGCGGGCACAAAGCGGTGCTTGCCATGTTACCCAGTGTGTAGTCACATGACACATCCTGGCCAATCAAACATTCCATGAATACATGCTGTGACTTGGGGAAGAGAGTGGAGAGGAGGAGAACAGCCGGCCAGTGTCGGCCATTGTCTGTGCCACCTGTAGATTTATGAAGAATAAAGATCCTCTGCTATGTATCTAAATGTTTGTATTGTTCTTTCAGCAGATTCACATCTGGGGTACAAGGCAGGGGGGGGCCCTGGGAAGCCTGCTGGGATTGGCTGTCTGGTGTCACAGGGGGTGGGGAAAAGTCATCTTAACAATTGTTCCAAAATACAATAATAAACAAGTAAGACTTACCTGCCCTGCACAGTAGTTTGCCACAGAGCAGCCCAGATCCTTCATGTCATTGCTCCCCCCCCCAGCATTCCTTGGCCCTTCTCTCCTGTCCAGTGGCCCCAGAACAAGCACCTTGTTCTGGTGTGAGCCCAAGAAGACTCACTCATGAGCCACGGAGCCCAGAGAGCCAAGCTTTTCCAGCCCATCAGGGAATCAGGATGGGGCTCTACTCCAAGTAAGCATTGGTGTGCCTGGGGGAGGGGGGACCGTGTGCCTTTCCAAACACCGGAATTGCTCCAAGAATGATTACTTCAACTCCTGAAATGGTCACAAATGAAAGACCCTCCAGCTAGCCTGCACTGAGAAGTGATGGTCAGGATGAAATGTCAAGGATTCTTTGCTCTCATTTTACAGGAGTGGTCCTGCTGGTGGGTCCAGCTTGGAGAAAGCCACCTTCATGTCCTCCACCTTCATGTCCTCCACTTGCCTTCATTTGTGGCTATTACAGAGCTGGTCCTTCTCCCCCCCCCATCCTCTAGGCTTGCTGCCTGACACCCCTACCCCTCAGCAGCCCCTCACTCTTCTGTCCCATCGATGCTGGGACTTCTAGTCCCCCCCTGTTGCCAGCAATCTGGCCTCCTGCTGAGGGAGCATCCTGCTTCTCTAGCTGGGCACCAGAAAGTCTGCCCCCCTGCTGTGGTAATCCACATGCAGGCTCCCTCCTGTCACCCCCCTCCCTGTCCCCTCGTGCACGTCTTCCCGCGCTCCATGCCCAACAGGGACAAAGGCTGTATTCCCTGGGTGGGTCCAGAGACGCGGGGGGGCCCATTGCCATGGCGACCCAATGTGAAGTCTCAGGTTATCACGGCAACAGCAACGCGCCCGGCTCTGTACTTAAGGCAGAGCAGAGCGCTGGCCCCGGGTGTTCTCTCCTACTTGCTGTGTATGAGAGAGGTCTGTGCTGCGGCCAGCCTCCTCTCAGCTTCCATCCCCCTGCTCTCCTCTCCTCTCACTGGCTGACCTGCCTGCCCGTCTACTGCTGGATCCCTCCCCTGTGTGGGGTTAACTCCGTCCTGCCTGGAATCTCATCCCTGGAGGACTCAACCTTTTGTTCTCTGTGAGCTGGATCTATCCCCTTGCTGGATCTATCCCCTGGAGGACTTAACCCCTTGCTGGATCTATCCCCTGGAGGACTTAACCCCTTGCTGGATCTATCCCCTGCCTGGACTTCACCCCTTGCTGGATCTATCCCCTGCCTGGACTTAACCCCTTGCTGGATCTATCCCCTGCCTGGACTTAACCCCTTGCTGGATCTATCCCCTGGAGGACTTAACCCCTTGCTGGATCTATCCCCTGCCTGGACTTAACCCCTTGCTGGATCTATCCCCTGCCTGGACTTAACCCCTTGTTCTCCATGAACCTGCCTGGACTTAACCCTTCCCTGCCTGGGGCTGCCTGTGTGGATTGACCCTGTGTCGCTGGTGTGGACTGTAACCCTCCGTGTCCGGCTCCCCGCATCTAGTAAGTGGACTAACCCCGTGCTGACCAAAAGACTGAGCCCAATTCTCCCCATGAACCCGAAGTCTCACGAAACCGCCACTTCACTGTCCTACTGAACCCTGTGGATTACCATACCCCTGTTGTTCCATATTGCCTTCCAGAGAACTGTACTGTGTTGCTGTGTCTGGTGTGGATCTGTGGACTAAAGGAACTGTTGTTTGTGCCCCAAAAACCTCCCCAATAAAAGCACGTTGGGTTCCATGCAATCTGACTCTGTGTGCTCTCTGGTTCTCGTGATGGTGGCCAGTGGACATTTTGTGGCACCAGGCAAGAACTGGCATCAAGGACCTGTAGCAACACTGTGGCATGCCAGAGATGGTTTGGAAGCAGCACAGCAACTTGACCATCCCTTCCCTCTATGCTGCTTTGGGGGTGCACAATTGCTTCCCGTTCCTGAAAGAACTTGCACCCATATTTTCCAGACATGTTTGAGCCGTGTGCTGGCAATCAGGGGAGACAGTTTTTGGTTTTCACAAACATTGGGAGCTGGGAGCCATGTCTTCCCCTCAGGCCATGGATTTGCCTTTCTTTGTGTTTTGTGGAATAAAGACTATTTTTTGGTTCCATAAAACAGTGTCAGATCCTCTCGATTCCATTCCAGACTTAAGATGGCCCATAATATGCAATGTGATGAAAAGTCAGTGCAATGTCCTCCACGTGCAGCTAAAGGCTGTAATAGGAGGACCTACCGGAACAAGGCGTTCATTTAGAGTGGGCCAGGCCCATACACTACATCATGGAGGCTTGCTATGAAGGAACGTTCACGATTGGATACCTGAGATCATGTGACTATTGCAGCACAATATAGATTAGGCATACAGAAAAGTGTACCTTGTCCATAGAATAGCCCCTGGGAGGTCCTATCTGGGCACACAGATCTGGCCTATCCATGATTGGGTACATTGGGGAAATGAGAATTCAGGATGATTTATAACATGAAGGGGTTCGGTCATGCTTGCTTCAGGGGAAACATTCCTAATAATTGTTGTATCTTCAGGGGAAACATTCCTAATAATTGTTGTATCTTCAGGGGAAACATTCCTAATAATTGTTGTATCTTCAGGGGAAACATTCCTAATAATTGTTGTATCTTCAGGGGAAACATTCCTAATAATTGTTGTATCTTCAGGAGGAAACATTCCTAATAATTGTTGTATCTTCAGGAGGAAACATTCCTAATAATTGTTGTATCTTCAGGAGGAAACATTCCTAATAATTGTTGTATCTTCAGGGGAAACATTCCTAATAATTGTTGTATCTTCAGGAGGAAACATTCCTAATAATTGTTGTATCTTCAGGAGGAAACATTCCTAATAATTGTTGTATCTTCAGGGGAAACATTCCTAATAATTGTTGTATCTTCAGGGGAAACATTCCTAATAATTGTTGTATCTTCAGGAGGAAACATTCCTAATAACTGTTGTATCTTCAGGAGGAAACATTCCTAATAATTGTTGTATCTTCAGGAGGAAACATTCCTAATAATTGTATCTTCAGGAGGAAACATTCCTAATAATTGTTGTATCTTCAGGAGGAAACATTCCTAATAATTGTTGTATCTTCAGGGGAAACATTCCTAATAATTGTTGTATCTTCAGGAGGAAACATTCCTAATAATTGTTGTATCTTCAGGAGGAAACATTCCTAATAATTGTTGTATCTTCAGGAGGAAACATTCCTAATAATTGTTGTATCTTCAGGAGGAAACATTCCTAATAATTGTTGTATCTTCAGGGGGAAACATTCCTAATAATTGTTGTATCTTCAAGAGGAAACATTCCTAATAATTGTTGTATCTTCAGGAGGAAACATTCCTAATAATTGTTGTATCTTCAGGAGGAAACATTCCTAATAATTGTTGTATCTTCAGGAGGAAACATTCCTAATAATTGTTGTATCTTCAGGGGAAACATTCCTAATAATTGTTGTATCTTCAGGAGGAAACATTCCTAATAATTGTTGTATCTTCAGGGGAAACATTCCTAATAATTGTTGTATCTTCAGGAGGAAACATTCCTAATAATTGTTGTATCTTCAGGAGGAAACATTCCTAATAATTGTTGTATCTTCAGGGGGAAACATTCCTAATAATTGTTGTATCTTCAGGGGGAAACATTCCTAATAATTGTTGTATCTTCAGGAGGAAACATTCCTAATAATTGTTGTATCTTCAAGAGGAAACATTCCTAATAATTGTTGTATCTTCAGGAGGAAACATTCCTAATAATTGTTGTATCTTCAGGAGGAAACATTCCTAATAATTGTTGTATCTTCAGGAGGAAACATTCCTAATAATTGTTGTATCTTCAGGAGGAAACATTCCTAATAATTGTTGTATCTCCAGGGGAAACATTCCTAATAATTGTTGTATCTTCAGGGGAAACATTCCTAATAATTGTTGTATCTTCAGGGGAAACATTCCTAATAATTGTTGTATCTTCAGGGGAAACATTCCTAATAATTGTTGTATCTTCAGGAGGAAACATTCCTAATAATTGTTGTATCTTCAGGAGGAAACATTCCTAATAATTGTTGTATCTTCAGGAGGAAACATTCCTAATAATTGTTGTATCTTCAGGAGGAAACATTCCTAATAATTGTTGTATCTTCAGGAGGAAACATTCCTAATAATTGTTGTATCTTCAGGAGAAACATTCCTAATAATTGTTGTATCTTCAGGAGGAAACATTCCTAATAATTGTTGTATCTTCAGGAGGAAACATTCCTAATAATTGTTGTATCTTCAGGGGAAACATTCCTAATAATTGTTGTATCTTCAGGAGGAAACATTCCTAATAATTGTTGTATCTTCAGGGGAAACATTCCTAATAATTGTTGTATCTTCAGGGGAAACATTCCTAATAATTGTTGTATCTTCAGAGGAAACATTCCTAATAATTGTTGTATCTTCAGGGGAAACATTCCTAATAATTGTTGTATCTTCAAGGGAAACATTCCTAATAATTGTTGTATCTTCAGGGGAAACATTCCTAATAATTGTTGTATCTTCAGGAGGAAACATTCCTAATAATTGTTGTATCTTCAGGAGGAAACATTCCTAATAATTGTTGTATCTTCAGGAGGAAACATTCCTAATAATTGTTGTATCTTCAGGGGAAACATTCCTAATAATTGTTGTATCTTCAGGGGAAACATTCCTAATAATTGTTGTATCTTCAGGGGAAACATTCCTAATAATTGTTGTATCTTCAGGAGGAAACATTCCTAATAATTGTTGTATCTTCAGGAGGAAACATTCCTAATAATTGTTGTATCTTCAGGAGGAAACATTCCTAATAATTGTTGTATCTTCAGGGGAAACATTCCTAATAATTGTTGTATCTTCAGGAGGAAACATTCCTAATAATTGTTGTATCTTCAGGAGGAAACATTCCTAATAATTGTTGTATCTTCAGGAGGAAACATTCCTAATAATTGTTGTATCTTCAGGGGAAACATTCCTAATAATTGTTGTATCTTCAGGGGAAACATTCCTAATAATTGTTGTATCTTCAGGGGAAACATTCCTAATAATTGTTGTATCTTCAGGAGGAAACATTCCTAATAATTGTTGTATCTTCAGGAGGAAACATTCCTAATAATTGTTGTATCTTCAGGAGGAAACATTCCTAATAATTGTTGTATCTTCAGGAGGAAACATTCCTAATAATTGTTGTATCTTCAGAAGGAAACATTCCTAATAATTGTTGTATCTTCAGGAGGAAACATTCCTAATAATTGTTGTATCTTCAGGAGGAAACATTCCTAATAATTGTTGTATCTTCAGGAGGAAACATTCCTAATAACTGTTGTATCTTCAGAAGGAAACATTCCTAATAATTGTTGTATCTTCAGGAGGAAACATTCCTAATAATTGTTGTATCTTCAGGAGGAAACATTCCTAATAATTGTTGTATCTTCAGGAGGAAACATTCCTAATAATTGTTGTATCTTCAGGAGGAAACATTCCTAATAATTGTTGTATCTTCAGGAGGAAACATTCCTAATAATTGTTGTATCTTCAGGAGGAAACATTCCTAATAACTGTTGTATCTTCAGGAGGAAACATTCATAATAATTGTTGTATCTTCAGGGGAAACATTCCTAATAATTGTATCTTCAGGGGAAACATTCCTAATAATTGTTGTATCTTCAGGAGGAAACATTCCTAATAATTGTTGTATCTTCAGGAGGAAACATTCCTAATAATTGTTGTATCTTCAGGGGAAACATTCCTAATAACTGTTGTATCTTCAGGAGGAAACATTCCTAATAATTGTTGTATCTTCAGGGGAAACATTCCTAATAATTGTTGTATCTTCAGGGGAAACATTCCTAATAATTGTTGTATCTTCAGGAGGAAACATTCCTAATAATTGTTGTATCTTCAGGAGGAAACATTCCTAATAATTGTTGTATCTTCAGGAGGAAACATTCCTAATAATTGTTGTATCTTCAGGAGGAAACATTCCTAATAACTGTTGTATCTTCAGGAGGAAACATTCATAATAATTGTTGTATCTTCAGGGGAAACATTCCTAATAATTGTATCTTCAGGGGAAACATTCCTAATAATTGTATCTTCAGGGGAAACATTCCTAATAATTGTTGTATCTTCAGGGGAAACGTGTCCAATTCCTAGATCCATTGAGGTACATAGCAGAGGTTCAAGGTTCTTCCTAACTATACAGGTGGCACAGACACAAGCATACACCCAGGGCCACTGTTAGATATCACGGGGCCCCGCACAGCATACCTGACAGCCCCCCACCGCCAGAGAAAATATCCAAATTATATTTATGGTAAAAATACACTAAAAACATTATTAATGGACATAATCCCAACCATATTCCTGTGAAATCTAAATGATAAAACTGTACTGAGTTAATAAATCAAGCTGTGTGTGTAATGGAGGTGTTGGGGCTCATTCACATGGGTGCTGTGGCCTGTAGAGTGGGAATCAGTGGTTGGTTTTTCTGGCTGTCGCCGTTTGCAGGTAACCTATGTTACACTATGGAAATGCTGCAGGTCCTAATTTGACAAGCATATGGTGCAGGTGTACAGCCCTGAACACAGACAGTGAGCATTCAGGGCCACTTCCCCACACCTTCACACCTGTCAGATGACAACCTGTGTTCATACAGCTGCTGTGTCCCCATAGTGTAACAGGTGGCTCCAGCCACATGAACAACCCCCTCATTCATGCTGTACAGGCCAGAGGGCCTGTGTGAATGGGGCATGTTGGACTCTTTGGGTTCCTCAGCTCATTCCTTTCAATGGGCTGCGTGACGTGTGGGAACATGCAGAGATACTGCAGGCATGTTATTGTAAGTGTGTTGCACCTAACCGCACAGTAATGTGGTGCCATGCGGTTTGGTGGCTGTGAATGCCTCTGTGTTTACTAGACATGTGGAGGTGCAGTGAAGTTTTCATCATGGTTCCTGCGCACATCTGCAGAGGGCATTGCGTGTCTTTGCTGTGCAGGACAATGCGTGCTCTTCCATGCGTTTCCATGCCATGGTGAGAACAAGTCCTAAGGGCCGGTTCACATTATAGAAACACAGTCTAGATGTGAAAAAACAAAATAAAATTTATAATACTCGTGAGCCAAAATGTGATACTCTCCTTGTGCAATAAATTATTACTAAAAAACTATTTCATCAAATTATGGTGCATCAACACTTAACACAATACTCATTATCTGTGTAAAAAACAAATGATCAAAACATGATATATATATGTAAATACATATAGAAGTGCCGCTCCACAATATACACATGAAATCATATACAAGTGATCATATAAATAGTGACGTGGAAACCTTTGTGCTTCCAATCAGAGCCGTGTTAGTGCTTTCCACAATATTACGGCTTAAATACTCACAAATAAATTCATATCCAGTCCTCTTTGTGCTTTATATCTTTCCAGTGACAAATCCAGTGCTGTGCCGCACTCCCCGTGCTCTAGAGATAGGTGTGCGCTCACCTCCTTAATCAGCCAAAGTGGCTGACAACACGTGTGTCCTATCAGGACTGGGTGGTCATCTTCATGCTATATATATGTTTCCATCCACGAATAGGATTGTACTGCCACTTTCCTGCCACCAGAGGTCTCCCTTATTCCTCTTTCCACACTGAGCCTCAATGGATGAAGAGGGTTGGCCTGGGTGTTACTTCCTCCTCCCAATATGTTGGGGTACCATGTAAGGGCCACAATAGCGCCTTATCCTTTGTGAGGTTTAAACGCCTTTTATTGAAAAAATGAATGGCCACTCACATTGTTCAGTGTCCAACAGAACTTGTGCCCAGATCCTTTTTTCAAGGTGAAGGGTTCTCTGCGTGTGGGAGGTGCTATGGGTGTAAGAGAGTTAGAAACAACCCCAGACGTAGATTTGTATTCTCAAATACATACAATGAAAAGGAATACAAAATTAAACATTTTATCTCCTGCGGAACAAAGGGAGTAATTTCTGCGTTGAAGTGCCCATGTAATCTAATATACATTGGCAGAACAAAAAGGGCACTGAAAGAACGCATCAAGGAGCATGTATATAACATCAATAGAGGGTACAGATACCATCATGTTTCATATCATTTTCGACAATGTCATAATCAAGATGCGTCAAAATTGCAATTCTGGGGAATAGAGAAACACAATAGACATTGGAGAGGAGATAATCTAGTGAGGGAGATAAGTAAAAAAGAATCCAAATGGATTTATGAAATGAGATGTTTAGCCCCCCCATGGTCTAAACAAGGAATTTTACCTAACTTGTTTTATTACTAATTTTTAAATAGGAATCATTTTATTAGTGTTGACAGATTTTAAAGATTATAATTAGATTGTATCTATTACACACATATATTTATCACTAATGATTTCATGTATACACAATGGATTAAAAGAATGTATTTATAAGCATTTGTAATTAACCCCCCTGGCGGTATTCCCGAGTGTAGCTCGGGGTAAAATTTCTATACCAAGAGCGGTAACCCCCCCCCAGCTACACTCGGGCTTACCATGCGGCGTTACTCTGGGGGTCCCTGCAGCACTTACCTTGTCCTTCGCTCCCACGATGTGTCCCCTGCAGCGTCCCCAGCCATCTCCTCCGGCGGATGCCGGCATCTGGCTTCCGTGTTCCGGTCCCTGCGACGTCGGGACGTACGGGCGGCGGAACCGGCGGGAAATTTGAAATTGTTAAAAAATCTCATTTTTGCTGTCATTGCTGTTTGAATGCATTTCACATACATTTTGTCCCCACTGCTTTGTCCGGCGCCCTGCCTGCATTTTGAATGTTCTTTCTGCCTGGAAACTTAGAAAAGTCCACGGCGTCCAAAAAGCGTCCCTTTACGTCAAAAGCGGTTTTAGACCAGCGATAGTAAATCAGAACCACTTGCAGAATTGAGTGATAATGATTGGTGGGGGAAATTCCTCATCAGACACTGAAAACGATTTTGCGACTTTGCTCAGCGATGTGCGAACTTGCCTCTGTATTTCACATTTCAGTGTTTTCGGTTTGATTATATTGAATTACATTTATTATTATTATATTATTATTTTTTATGATTATTTATTAAATTATAATTTTTGATTTTGGGTTTCAAATTTTATCCTCCCCGGGATGTTTACTAGACTCTTGTCCGGACAGATTTCAGGGAGTTATTCCTAAAAATTACAGCCTACAATAAAAACTACATATTTCCATGCAAAAAAATGGTACCGCTTTTAGCACCAAAAATCTGAAAGAATCAGACCGCCAAGGAGGTTAAGAGATATAGTTATAATAAATTAAGATGAAGGAAATCATGGTGGAAGAGTAAAGGAATGAAAGTAAAAAAGATTTGTTGTGAATAGTTCGGTTTGAAATATGATATCTGTAATGAGGAAAAATAGATAATAATAGAATAAAGAAGTGGATAAATAGTGGGTAATATATTAGTCCTGTATACATAGAATTGTGTGCTGTATATATGGATTTGGTTTATATTTATTTTAAGAATGATTATGAATTTTTTAATGATTATATTTATTTTTTACTATTATTATTTATTTTTATATTATTTGATTTTAATAGGTACATATATCTTACAATTTTAAATAAACTTTTTAATAAACTATTATAGACATAATTTGAATAAAATTGTTAATGTAATAAATATATGTTTTTATAAATGGAAAAGTTGTAAATGTGCCGGGATCCTGTATGTTTGTAAACAGTGACAATGAAGTCAGAGAAGGTATAGGAAACCGTAGTTAAGAATATGAAATGGAACTGACGATATGTGGATATATATCAGCAGTAGGTAAGCGTACATAGACCCCAGTAAAATGGCCGCGCACATGCGGTCTACAAGAAAATGGTGCTGAATGCCTATATAAATAGAGCAGAGCGGAGTGACGTCCAATTGATTTCCCCCTGATGAAGCCACGTGACCCTGTGGCGTAACGCGTAGGGGAGGGGCTCTGACGTCACGACGCCACGGTGGACGAGCGGCATTTACAAGCACAGGATCTGGGCACAAGTTCTGTTGGACATTGTACAATGTGAGTGGCCATTCATTTTTTCAATAAAAGGCGTGTAAACCTTATAAAGGATAAGGCACTATTGTGGCCCTTACATGGTACCCCAACATATTGGGAGGAGGAAGTAACACCCAGGCCAACCCTCTTCATCCATTGAGGCTCAGTGTGGAAAGAGGAATAAGGGAGACCTCTGGTGGCAGAAAAGTGGCAGTACAATCCTATTCCTGGATGGAAACATATATATAGCATGAAGATGACCATCCAGTCCTCATAGGACACACGTGTTGTCAGCCACTTTGGCTAATTAAGGAGGTGAGCGCACACCTATCTCTAGAGCACGGGGATGCTTATAAATACATTCTTTTAATCCATTGTGTATACATGAAATCATTAGTGATAAATATATGTGTGTAATAAATACAATCTAATTATAATCTTTAAAATCTGTCAACACTAATAAAATTATTCCTATTTAAAAATTAGTAATAAAACAAGTTAGGTTTGTGTTTAGACCAGGGGTGGGCAAACTTTTTGACTTGAGGGCCGCAATGGGTTCATATATTGGACCCGGGGGCCGGACCAAGAGTAGATGAATGATGTGTATGTGTCATCCATAGTAAGTATAGTAATATTCCCCCATAGTAAGCATAGTAATTCATCCCCCATATAGTAATTCATCCCCCCTATAGTAATTCATCCCCCATAGTAATTCATCCCCCATATAGTAATTCATCCCCCATAGTAATTCATCCCCCATAGTAATTCATCCCCCATATAGTAATTCATCCCCCATAGTAAGCATAGTAATTCATCCCCCATATAGTAATTCATCCCCCATAGTAATTCATCCCCCATAGTAATTCATCCCCCATAGTAATTCATCCCCCCTATAGTAATTCATCCCCCATATAGTAATTCATCCCCCATAGTAATTCATCCCCCATATAGTAATTCATCCCCCATAGTAATTCATCCCCCATATAGTAATTCATCCCCCATATAGTAATTCATCCCCCATAGTAATTCATCCCCCATATAGTAATTCATCCCCCATAGTAAGCATAGTAATTCATCCCCCATATAGTAATTCATCCCCATAGTAATTCATCCCCCATAGTAATTCATCCCCCATATAGTAATTCATCCCCCATATAGTAATTCATCCCCCATAGTAATTCATCCCCCATATAGTAATTCATCCCCCATATAGTAATTCACCCCCCATAGTAATTCATCCCCCATATAGTAATTCATCCCCCATATAGTAATTCATCCCCCATATAGTAATTCATGCCCCATATAGTAATTCATCCCCCATATAGTAATTAATCCCCCATATAGTAATTCATCCCCCATATAGTAATTCATCCCCCATATTAAGTCCCCAAGTCCCCCCTGTGTCAATTCACTTACCTTTGCTCCGCGCGTTCCTCTCACCGTGTTCCCGCGCCGCTCCGGTGTAGCATGAAAATCTGTCTCCTATGAGGATCTGTCCCCCTCGACGTATCTGCGCATGTGCCAGTTTCAGGCATTAGCAGCCGATCGGCGATCTCCGGCACATGCGCAGATACGTCGAGGGGGACAGATCCTCATAGGAGACAGATTTTCATGCTACACCGGTCTTCAGGGCGGACTGTGAGAGGAGCCTAGCGGGAGCCTAGCTCCGCGGGCCGGATTAAAAGGTCCGCCGGGCCGTATACAGCCCACGGGCCGTAGTTTGCCCATTGCTGGTTTAGACCATGGGGGACTAAACATCTCATTTCATAAATCCATTTGGATTCTTTTTTACTTATCTCCCTCACTAGATTATCTCCTCTCCAATGTCTATTGTGTTTCTCTATTCCCCAGAATTGCAATTTTGACGCATCTTGATTATGACATTGTCGAAAATGATATGAAACATGATGGTATCTGTACCCTCTATTGATGTTATATACATGCTCCTTGATGCGTTCTTTCAGTGCCCTTTTTGTTCTGCCAATGTATATTAGATTACATGGGCACTTCAACAGATAAATTACTCCCTTTGTTTCACAGGAGATAAAATGTTTAATTTTGTATTCCTTTTCATTGTATGTATTTGAGAATACAAATCTACGTCTGGGGTTATTTCTAACTCTCTTACACCCATAGCACCTCCCACACGCAGAGAACCCTTCACCTTGAAAAAAGGATCTGGGCACAAGTTCTGTTGGACACTGAACAATGTGAGTGGCCATTCATTTTTTCAATAAAAGGCGTTTAAACCTCACAAAGGATAAGGCGCTATTGTGGCCCTTACATGGTACCCCAACATATTGGGAGGAGGAAGTAACACCCAGGCCAACCCTCTTCATCCATTGAGGCTCAGTGTGGAAAGAGGAATAAGGGAGACCTCTGGTGGCAGGAAAGTGGCAGTACAATCCTATTCGTGGATGGAAACATATATATAGCATGAAGATGACCACCCAGTCCTGATAGGACACACGTGTTGTCAGCCACTTTGGCTGATTAAGGAGGTGAGCGCACACCTATCTCTAGAGCACGGGGAGTGCGGCACAGCACTGGATTTGTCACTGGAAAGATATAAAGCACAAAGAGGACTGGATATGAATTTATTTGTGAGTATTTAAGCCGTAATATTGTGGAAAGCACTAACACGGCTCTGATTGGAAGCACAAAGGTTTCCACGTCACTATTTATATGATCACTTGTATATGATTTCATGTGTATATTGTGGAGCGGCACTTCTATATGTATTTACATATATATATCATGTTTGGATAAACAGTCTAGATGTGTTCCAGATGCGTGTTTGCATGCACTTTTTTGATGCATGTTTAGCGTGTTCCAGTGCATTTTGGATGCGTTTTTGACGTGTTCCAGAGCATTTTTTTATGCATTCCGGTTCATTTTTCCCCTCTTTTTTTCTTCAATGTAATTAGGGACATGTGCATTTTAGTGCGTTCCATCGTATTCCAGTACAGCTCTCTGCAGAAACAATGCAGCCTGTTGGACTTTTTTGGCATCACCTGCAACGCACTGGAACTGCAAGCGCTGATGTGAACTATGACATTGACAACCATATAACCTTCTTTCTGTGCGTTTTGGATGCAGAAAAAAGCAACTGAAACACATGTAGTGTGAACTGGTCCTAAAGGTTATTATAGGTCAGGGACCGGGACTGACCAGGAATTGTGAATCCAATCAGACTAGAGGTGATATACAATCAGCAATTGTATAATAATGTGAGATCTGAGCTGGAGGTGATAGGAAATGAGACACAATAACTAGATCAGGAAATAAATCGTTACATAAAGAGTGGGGCGGGGATACATAGATTGTCAGATGGAACAGGTGATGACAGGGGGGGTGGGGAACAGGTGATGACAGGGGGGGGTGGGGGAGGGGAACAGGTGATGACAGGGGGGGGGAACAGGTGATGACAGGGGGGTGGAGGAGAGAACAGGTGATGACAGGGGGTGGGGAAGGGAACAGGTGATGACAGGGGGGGGGGGGACAGGTGATGACAGGGGGGGAACAGGTGATGACAGGGGGGTGGAGGAGGGAACAGGTGATGACAGGGGGTGGGGAAGGGGACAGGTGATGACAGGGGGGGGACAGGTGATGACAGGGGGGGGAACAGGTGATGACAGAGGGGTGGAGGAGAGAACAGGTGATGACAGGGGGTGGGGAAGGGGACAGGTGATGACAGGGGGGGGGGACAGGTGATGACAGGGGGGGGAACAGGTGATGACAGGGGGGTGGAGGAGGGAACAGGTGATGACAGGGGGGGGGGGACAGGTGATGACAGGGGGGGGGGACAGGTGATGACAGGGGGGGGAACAGGTGATGACAGGGGGGTGGAGGAGGGAACAGGTGATGACAGGGGGTGGGGAAGGGGACAGGTGATAACAGGGGGGGGACAGGTGATGACGGGGGGGGAACAGGTGATGACAGGGGGGTGGAGGAGGGAACAGGTGATGACAGGGGGTGGGGAAGGGGACAGGTGATGACAGGGGGGGGACAGGTGATGACAGGGGGGGGAACAGGTGATGACAGGGGGGTGGAGGAGGGAACAGGTGATGACAGGGGGTGGGGAAGGGGACAGGTGATGACAGGGGGGGGGGGACAGGTGATGACAGGGGGGTGGAGGAGGGAACAGGTGATGACAGGGGGTGGGGGAGGGGACAGGTGATGACATGGGGGGGGAGGGGACAGGTGATGACATGGGGGGGGAGGGGACAGGTGATGACAGGGGGGGGAACAGGTGATGACAGGGGGTGGGGGAGGGGACAGGTGATGACAGGGGGGGGAACAGGTGATGACAGGGGGGTGGAGGAGGGAACAGGTGATGACAGGTGGTGGGGGAGGGGACAGGTGATGACAGGGAGGGGACAGGTGATGACAGGGGGGGTGGGGGAGGGGGACAGGTGATGACAGGGGAGTGGAGGAGGGAACAGGTGATGACAGGGGGGTGGAGGAGGGAACAGGTGATGGTGGGGGAGGGGACAGTTGTATAAGGAGAGAGGTGTAAGCGCTCGTTCACACATGACTTTATTTCTGACTCTCACCATTCGCCCCGATAGCATCTGACAGATGTTTGGGAAGTGTTTTTAATGCTCCTCAAATGCTCCCCAGACGCCCTATGTGCGGATTTGAGGCATGTGATAAGCATTTGCCAAGTGTTAAAACTGCCCCACAAATGCCTGTAATGAGGTTAAACGGTATTGAAGCTCTGAAAATGCCTCACAACTGCACCCGCAAACATCTGCCAGGCATTTGAGGAGCGGCACCATAGACTTGAATGGGAGGCTTCAACTCCTCCTGACTCCACACGAGGCGCCAGTTTTGCCGCGACGCAATGCTAACGCTTCAGTGTGAACAGCGCTATGTGCTGCCATGTGCAGAATTTTCATAGGCATTTGGAAAGCGTAAAAAATGCTTCCCAAACGCCTGTCTGACGCCTGCTGACAAAGCTCGTGTGAACGCAGCCTCAGAGAAGATAAAGTTGTAATATGAAATATAAACAGAAGGAAAATTGAAAGTTTCAAACTTGTCAGAAGAACAGGACGCGGATGATTTTGACCATCGCCCGATTTTCCCGGCAAAGATGGGCAAATCGGCCGATCGTTTTACCGATAAAAATATATGCATGAGCCGTGTCCTGCAAGAAGAAGAAAGAGAAGAAGAAGAAGAAAAAGAAGAAGAATTCCAGTCTGCTATTATATTTTACATGAATAGTCTTGAGGTTGTAACAATGTATCTATTTGTATCCAAATAAAAACATCTGTATCCAAAATGGATACAAATAGATACAATGTGGCAACCGCAAGACTTTTCATGTAAAATATAATAGCGGAGCTCTCTGCAGGGACAGAAGTAAAAATGCCGTCCGTAGACAGGACAAAAATCGGCCAATTTTGTTATTGAATGATCAATTTTTTGTTTTAAAAAAATGGCTGGTTTTTAACCCGTCTATGGCCTGCATAAGACCAGAAACTCAGCCATGTACTAGGCCCAATTAACCTCACAGCATGTCTTTGGAGTGTTGGCAGAAACACACCCGTACAGAGAAAGCATACAAACTGAGATGCAGCCATGACTGGGATTAGAACCCATGACCCAAGTGCTGCAAGTTCTGAGGTCTGACCACTAAGCCACTGTAGGAGACACAGTTTGAGATATAATGTAGAATAGTTACATTGTTTACAAATAATGATAAAGCGAGCGCTGGTGAAATGATATAGACTACTACAATGGTATTACACAAGATGAATATAAATCCAGGTATAGATATGAAGGTAGCAGCACTCAGGGTATTGGCTACAGTCCCAGCATAGAAATATGTTACAGTAATAGTGCAGCGCTATAATGCATGTTATCAATTATCAACGCATGGAAAATCCAAAAAGTGCAAATAAGTGCAAGAATGATGTAAAATGGTAAATGGTGCTAAAAAAGTTCCTATAATCATTCCTGAGTAATGGAATGTCCTGGGTGTGAGAGTACCAACTCAGAGAGTGCCTATGAATGGCACGTGGGGTACTTATTTGCACGTTTTTGATTTTCCATGCGTTGATGATTGATCACATGCATTTATAGCGCTGCACTATGACTGTGACATAGAATAGTTACATGATTACAGAGAAGGAAGATATATCATTATATTGGGAACTTAGAACTAGACATTCCCAATTATTTGAGATATAAGTGTGAAAATGTTTGACATTTGAAAATAGAATGTATGACATTCATTAGGAAATGCATTAGTTGTCTGATCATTTTGGAGAAACAGCAACCAAAAAAAAAAAAAAAATATATATATATATATAGGTGTACTTTTACTTTAAATTATAAGTATTCTCATATGCAAACAGAAAAACGCCAACAAAGCCCGCGGTTGTGCGCCATCTAACGAACATATCTGGTATTGTACCTAAAGATGTGCCAGACGCGATTCCACATTTACTAACAGGAAAGAGTCTACAAGTAGACGCTTGTCAATGAGATTGCCAGACGCCTTTCAGAAGACTGAGTCTAGGTCAGCAATGGGCAAACTACGGCCCGGCGGACCTTTTAATCCGGCCCGCGGAGCGTGATACTGTCAGGATGATCTGTCCCCCTCGACGTATCTGCGCATGTGCCGGAGATCGCTGATCGGCTGCTAATGCCTGAAACTGGCACATGCGCAGATACGTCGAGGGGGACAGATCCTCATAGGAGACAGATTTTCATGCTACACCGGAACGGGGAGAGAAACGCGCGGAGCAAAGGTAAGTGAATTGACACAGGGGGGACTTGGGGACTTAATATGGGGGATGAATTACTATAGGGGGGATGAATTACTATATGGGGGATGAATTACTATATGGGGGATGAATTACTATATGGGGGATGAATTACTATATGGGGGATGAATTACTATATGGGGGATGAATTACTATATGGGGGATGAATTACTATGGGGGATGAATTACTATGGGGGATGAATTACTATATGGGGGATGAATTACTATAGGGGGGATGAATTACTATATGGGGGATGAATTACTATGGGGGATGAATTACTATATGGGGGATGAATTACTATATGGGGGATGAATTACTATATGGGGGATGAATTACTATATGGGGGATGAATTACTATATGGGGGATGAATTACTATGGAGGATGAATTACTATATGGGGGGTGAATTACTATAGGGGGGATGAATTACTATATGGGGGATGAATTACTATATGGGGGATGAATTACTATGGAGGATGAATTACTATATGGGGGGTGAATTACTATAGGGGGGATGAATTACTATGGGGGATGAATTACTATATGGGGGATGAATTACTATATGGGGGGTGAATTACTATATGGGGGATGAATTACTATATGGGGATGAATTACTATGGGGGATGAATTACTATGGGGGATGAATTACTATATGGGGGATGAATTACTATGGGGGATGAATTACTATAGGGGATGAATTACTATATGGGGGATGAATTACTATGGAGGATGAATTACTATATGGGGATGAATTACTATGGGGGATGAATTACTATGGGGGATGAATTACTATATGGGGGGTGAATTACTATGGGGGATGAATTACTATATGGGGGATGAATTACTATGGAGGATGAATTACTATATGGGGGTGAATTACTATAGGGGGGGTGAATTACTATATGGGGGATGAATTACTATAGGGGAGATGAATTACTATATGGGGGATGAATTACTATGGGGGATGAATTACTATATGGGGGATGAATTACTATGGGGGATGAATTACTATATGGGGGATGAATTACTATGGGGGGTGAATTACTATATGGGGGATGAATTACTATATGGGGATGAATTACTATGGAGGATGAATTACTATATGGGGATGAATTACTATGGGGGATGAATTACTATAGGGGGGATGAATTACTATGGGGGATGAATTACTATATGGGGGATGAATTACTATAAGGGGGATGAATTACTATGGGGGATGAATTACTATATATGAATTACTATATGGGGGATGAATTACTATATGGGGGATTAATTACTATGGGGGATGAATTACTATATGGGGGATGAATTACTATATGGGGGATTAATTACTATACTTACTATGGATGACACATACACATCATTCATCTACTCTTGGTCCGGCCCCCGTGTCCAATATATGAACCCATTGCGGCCCTCAAGTCAAAAAGTTTGCCCACCCCTGGTCTAGAGTGTCTGAATTGAGTCTGCCTGAATGCTCAGCGTCTGCTGGTAGACTCCATTCTTAGTAAATCAGGGCCTTGTGTCTGGATTTAGCATCTTCCCCGTCCAAAACTCTAAGGTTGTAGAAGGAATGATAGAAATCTGGAAGCACTTGGCAGTCTGGGATGGAAAATGTCGCTGGTTACCCGAGGCATCACAAATATGAGGGACAAAGGAGCCTGAAATGTGTTTCTTAAGCGCCCTTGCCAACAGTCTCCCACATTCGGGGTTCATGTACGCGGGGCGTATGGAAAACTCTTCTGAACAATGGAAACTGCTGGAAAACGTAGGTTACAAAAAGGCAGTTTAGCCGCGTTGCACGTTTGTGATTAGAAGCGATTTTAACAGATAACCTCAGGAGATCTTTTCAAATGCCCAGAATGCACTGAAAAACGATTAAATTCACTCAAAAAGGCGACTAAAATACTGCAGGAGTTGTTTTATCAAGTCATGCGGTATTTTCGTAGTGAAAAGCATGCGTCATGTTTCAGCTGCCAGAGGGATTCCCCACTGACAGCTGAATGTAAAGAAAGAATTGCCGGCAATTAGAAAACAGCGTGGGGTCCCCCCTCCCATCCATACCAAGCCCTTCCAATCAGATATGGATTTTGAGGGGAAGCCCCATGCCAAAATTAAAGAAAAAGATGGCGTGGGGTTCCCTCCCAAAATCCATACCATACCCTTATCTGAGCACGCAGCCCGGCAGGTCAGCAAAGGAGGGAGGCGAGTGAGCGCCCCCCCGAACCATACCAGTCCACATGCCCTCAACATGGGGGTGCTTTGGGGTAGGGGGAGCACCGCCCTCCCCCCAAGGCACCTTGTCCCCATGTTGATGGGGACAAGGACCTCTTCCCCACAACCCTGGCCGGTGCTTGTGGGGGTCTGCAGGTGAGGGGCTTATCGGAATCTAGAAGCCCCTTTAGCAAGGGGGCCCCCAGATCCCAGCCCCCCACGTGAATGTGTATGGTGTGCATGGTACCGCTACCCATTCACAAAAAAAGCTGTAGTGTGAAAAAAGACCGGAGTCATTCTTTGACAAGTCCCAAGAATTTCCCCCGAAGTAGATCCAACATCAATCACAATGTCCGTCGCCGCTCCGAAGAAAAAAAAAATGCTCCGCCACCATCGCTGGCCCCCAGCCATCTGCTGACAAACTGGTTTGACAGTTTTTAAAATATGTAAGGGGCGGGGCCATGCGGTGACATCACCCGTGTGATCCCGCCCTCGTGTGACATCATCGACCGATGCATGCTGGTCACTGATGTCACACGGGGCGGGGTCACATGTGATGGCCCCACCTCTTACATATTTAAGAACTGTCAAACCAGTTTCTGAGTAGACGGCTGGGGGCCAGTGACGGTGGCGGAGCGTTTTTTTTTTCTTCGCGGGCAGCGGCGGACATTGTGATTGGTGTTGGATCTACTTCGGGGGTCAAAGAATGACTCCGGTCTTTTTTCACACTACAGCTTTTTTTGTGAAGGGGTAGCGGTGCCATGTACCCAATACTCATTCACATAGGGTGGGATCTGGGGCCCCTTGCTAAAGAGGGCTTCCAGATTCTGATAAGCCCCCCGCCCGCAGACCCCCACAACCACTGGCCAGGGTTGTGGGGAAGAGAACCTTGTCCCCATCAACATGGGGACAAGGTGCTTTGGGGGGAAGACCCCCTACCTCAAAGCACCCCCCATGTTGAGGGCATGTGCCTGGTATGCTTCAGGGGGGGTGCTCACTCGCCCCCCCCATTTCCTGACCTGCCAGGCTGCATGTCCAGATAAGGGTCTGATATGGATTTGGGGGGGAACCCCATGCCTTTTTTTTGTTTTGGCGTGGGGCTGCCCCTCAAAATCCATACCAGACCCGAAGGTATGGACGAGAGGGGAACCCCACGCCGGTTTTTTTTAATGATTTTCTAATTGCTGGCAATTCTTTTACATTCAGCGGTCAGTGGGGAATCCCTCTGACAGCTGAAACATGATGCATGCTTTTCACTACTAATATTCCGCATGACTTGATAAAATCATGCGATATTTTAGTCGCCTTTTTACGTGGATTCAAATGTGTGATTTATAAAATGCTATGCGGTACTCTACCCCATCCTCGGGTGCAGTAAGATGCCGCTTAGTGAATTGTGCCCTGGATATGGACCTGTCAAAAAACGCTTCTAAACGCAAACGCTTCTAAACGCGGTTAGCTGTGTTTACAAGAGTTTGAAACGCTGATAAATTCTACTCCTGAACGTGAGTTTGCTGCATTGAAATAAAGGACTGTAAAGGACTCTGTGTACACAGACACATAGGAAACCATTAGGGGGAGTTCTGGGGCTGCAGAACATCTCCTGGGCGTCAGTCTATCAGCTGCAGTGTACATGGGTCCTTATGTTCATCATATATCTGAGTCTACGTTTGGACTGGGCGTCCAGCAGTGACTTCAGCTGCGATCTCAAGTCCGCAAGTTCAATCCCCATTTGGGGGTCCAACCTCTTTTTTGTGTCTATAAGAGATCCGAGATCTGGGATAATAACCTGGTCAGGTCTGAAGTCAACTGCTTCTCTACACCGCGTTCTAAATTATTCTGCAGATTCTATGTAAGTGTCACAAAGATGAAATATTCTGTTTTTCAGTTTACCTCATGGATGGCATTGTGTGTCAGGGCTCTTTTGATCACTGAAAACAATCTGGGACACCTGTGATCATTAGATTGGCTGGTGACCCCAATTGAAGGAAAAACTCCTAAAGGACGGCGTTCCCCATTATTAAGCAGAGCGCCATTTTCCAGCAATATGGGAAGAAAAAGGATCTCTCTGCTGCCGAGAAGAGTGGAATAGTTCGATGCCTTGGACGAGGGATGAAAACATTCGATATTTCAGGAAAACGTAAGCGTGATCATCGCACTATGAAGAGATTTGTGGCTGATTCAGAGCACAGACGGGTTGGTGCAGATAAAGGCACATTGAGGAAGATTTCTGCCAGATCCAGGCATCGGATCAAGAGAGCAGCTGCTAAAATCCCATTACATAGCAGCAAACAGATATTTGAAGCTGCTGGTGCCTCTGGAGTCCCACGGACAAGGTGTAGAGTCCTCCAGAGTCCTGCAACTGTGCAGAAACCTTCTATTCGGCCACCACTAACCAATGATCACAAGCAGAAACGGCTGCATTGGGCAGGAAAATACATGAAGACTCATTTTCAAACAGTCCTGTTCACTGATGAGTGCCGTGCGACCCTGGATGGTCCAGATGGATGGAGTAGTGGATGGTTGGTGGACGGCCACCCTGTTCCAACAAGGCTGCGACGTCAGCAAGGCGGTGGTGGAGTCATGTTTTGGGCCGGAATCATGGGAACAGAGCTGGTCGGCCCCTTTAGGGCCCCCGAAGGTGTAAAGATGACCTCTGCAAAGTATGTGGAGTTTCTGACTGACCACTTTCTTCCCTGGTACAGAAGGAAGAACTATGCTTTCCGTAATAAAATCATCTTCATGCATGACAACGCACCATCTCATGCTGCAAAGAATACCTCCGCATCAATGGCTGCTATGGGGATAAAAGGAGAGAAAGTCATGGTGTGGCCTCCATCCTCCCCTCACCTCAATCCTATGGAGAACCTTTGGAGCATCCTCAAGCAAAAGATCTATGAGGGTGGGAGGCAGTTTACATCCAAACAGCAGCTCTGGGAGGCGATTCTGACATCTTGCAAACAAATTCCAGCAGAAACTGTCCAAAAACTGCCAAGTTCAATGGATGCCAGACTTGTGATCTGCTATCAGATAAGGATCCTATGTTACAATGTAACGTGACGCTTCAAATGTTTACAAAGTTACAATGTTGGGAAAAGTTGGATTGAAATAGCTTCTGATTTTAGTAAATTTGCTGCAAACACAACAAATGACAATTTTCAGTTCTTTACAACCTAGAAAGTGTTCTGAAACTTCCTGTGCGGAATAATCCGGAACACAAATCCTGTTATCATTAGGAGGTTTGTTCAATAAAATGTGAATTGTCCTCTTCTAGTTGTCACCTGAGAATTCTGCCGACTTATTGACATCAATTATTGAGGGAAATGAGGAAATATCATCTGCAGAATCATTGGGAACGCGGTGTAAATGAGCAATGAAGGCACCTCTGATGACGGCCTTCTGAGCCTCCCAAATCACATTCTTGGAGATCCCCCCAACCGCGTTATCCACAAAATATTGCTGTAGCACCTTGCGTACTTCACCAGCTTCCACAACATCATCCAAAAGGTTCTCATTAAGGCCCCAAGTCTACGGCTGACTGGACGAGGCTGGAGGACTAATTCAATCGGGACATGATCCAAGAACGTAATAGGATGGATCTTGGCAGAGAGGACAATATCTAAATGAGGTTGATCGATCAGCAAAAGATCAATCCGGGATACGACTGATGTACCTGAGAGAAGTCTTTGTCGTTGGCATGAAGGGCTCTCCAGCAGTCCACCAGTCGCATGTCTCGCAAGGAATTGGAAATATGTTTCCTAGCTGAATGTGGATTTACCTGAAGAGGAATCAAGCCGCGGGTCCTGACATACCTCCCAATATCACCAGACCTGAGGAAAAGTGCTGCAAAATCCCCAACACCCTGTCAATGAAAGGGACCTGGCCAGAATTAGGGGCGTCAATGGGTTACCATAGAGGGAGCCCTTCACCATCACTTATCTGCCCTCAGGATCCTCCAGGTGCAATTCAGGAACAAAGGGGCAGGACTTGTGAAAGGCTATCGCCACACCTTCTGATAGGGGGCGGGGCTTTGAAACCATCTGTCGGACAAGTATA
Organism: Staurois parvus; assembly: GCF_062004578.1. Lineage (NCBI taxonomy): Eukaryota > Metazoa > Chordata > Amphibia > Anura > Ranidae > Staurois > Staurois parvus. The sequence continues at coordinate 12,602 of NW_028320915.1, read as the reverse complement.
GCGGGAGCTTGGGAATGGAATCTGATACAAAATGGGTTTCCTGTGACATGAAAACTTGTGCTTTGAGGGCCCCTCTCCACACTCTGCTCCGCTTAGAGAGCCCAACCCCCGACATCGTATGATAGCACCTTATAAACAGGCATGATGACAGCGGACTAAACCTACAAAGGCAGGTAATCTAGTGACCGAGGAACAACGACCAGAAAACAAAAGGCAAGGAATATCTATAAACAACAAATACAGTATAGTACCATAAACAACCTAACCGGAGACAACAGGCCTCCAGGCACATAGCGTGCGGGCTACAACCCAACAGGGTGAGCTCCTCGTGTAAAACAGAACGGGGTGAGCCTATGGTGGGGTAACATGTAAACCATACCGAAGACGCAACTCCAGCTGGAGCCGCCCTCAGCAATATAAAGGCATAGAAGTACTCTAGCCCCAAAGGAAAAAAAAAAGGTTTGGGGTGTAAAGTTCAGTGACCCAGCCTATATGCCCAGAAGGGATCCATAAAGGATATCAACCTTAGAAGGGGTACTGGAAGCGACCCAGCACAATCCAAACTAGCAAAAAGCTCAAGTGTTCCCTTTGGGGTTGGGTGAGCCCGGAGGGTTACGGATCCGCTTTCTCTTCTGACATGGTTCCCGCCATTCCCTTTGTGATGGATTAGACAAAGAGACCCCCCCTGCCCCTCCCACGTGGGAAATCGACTGCAGACAGTTGAAGAGTTTGGAGAAATTGCGGTAAGTCATCTTTGTCAGGAAAAGTGGACGAGATCCCACCTCTAGTAGCTGCAAGCCGGAACGGAAAACCCCAGCGCTAGGTTGCCCCTGCTTTGCAGAGAGTCCAAAAGAGGATGTTAGGCTAACGACACACAAATCTGCCTGCACCTCACCCCTTCAGTCTCCCCCTCACCTCCCCCTCACCTCCCCCCTTCAGTCTCCCCCTCACCTCCCCCCTTCAGTCTCCCCCTCACCTCCCCCTCACCTCCCCCCTTCAGTCTCCCCTCACCTCGCCCCTTCAGTCTCCCCCTCACCTCGCCCCTTCAGTCTCCCCCTCACCTCACCCCTTCAGTCTCCCCCTCACCTCCCCCCTTCAGTCTCCCCCTCACCTCCCCCTTCAGTCTCCCCCTCACCTCGCCCCTTCAGTCTCCCCCTCCAGTCTCCCCTCACCTCCCCCCTTCAGTCTCCCCCTCACCTCGCCCCTTCAGTCTCCCACTCACCTCGCCCCTTCAGTCTCCCACTCACCTCGCCCCTTCAGTCTCCCACTCACCTCGCCCCTTCAGTCTCCCCCTCACCTCCCCCCTTCAGTCTCCCCCTCACCTCCCCCCTTCAGTCTCCCCCTCACCTCGCCCCTTCAGTCTCCCCCTCACCTCGCCCCTTCAGTCTCCCCCTCACCTCGCCCCTTCAGTCTCCCCCTCACCTCGCCCCTTCAGTCTCCCACTCACCTCGCCCCTTCAGTCTCCCCCTCACCTCGCCCCTTCAGTCTCCCCCTCACCTCGCCCCTTCAGTCTCCCACTCACCTCGCCCCTTCAGTCTCCCACTCACCTCGCCCCTTCAGTCTCCCACTCACCTCGCCCCTTCAGTCTCCCCCTCACCTCCCCCCTTCAGTCTCCCCCTCACCTCCCCCCTTCAGTCTCCCCCTCACCTCCCCCCTTCAGTCTCCCCCTCACTTCGCCCCTTCAGTCTCCCCCTCACCTCGCCTCTTCAGTCTCCCCCTCACCTCGCCCCTTCAGTCTCCCCCTCACCTCGCCCCTTCAGTCTCCCCCTCACCTCGCCTCTTCAGTATCCCCCTCACCTCGCCCCTTCAGTCTCCCCCTCACCTCGCCCCTTCAGTCTCCCCCTCACCTCGCCCCTTCAGTCTCCCCCTCACCTCGCCCCTTCAGTCTCCCCCTCACCTCGCCCCTTCAGTCTCCCCCTCACCTCCCCCCTTCAGTCTCCCCCTCACCTCCCCCCTTCAGTCTCCCCCTCACCTCCCCCCTTCAGTCTCCCCCTCACCTCCCCCCTTCAGTCTCCTCCTCACCTCCCCCCCTCACCTCGCCCCTTCAGTCTCCCCCTCACCTCGCCCCTTCAGTCTCCTCTCGCATTACTAACCTACTGTGACATACCGGCATGGATGTCACTCCACTTCCTCAATCTCAATCTTTCCAAAACTGAGCTCTTAGTATTCCCCCCAGCCTGTGCCCCCCCCCCTGACTTCTCCATCAAGATCAATAACACAATCATCAGTCCCTCCCCTCATGGCAGGGTACTAGGTGTAATCCTGGACTCCCATCTGTCCTTTCACCCCCAAATCCAATCACTGTCCAAATATTGTAGACTTCACTTCCGTAACATCTCCAACCTCCGCAACATCACCAACCTCCGCAACATCTCCAACCTCCGCAACTTCTCCAACCTCCGCAACACCTCCAACCTCCGCAACATCTCCAACCTCCGCAACTTCTCCAACCTCCGCAACACCTCCAACCTCCGCAACACCACCAACCTCCGCAACATCACCAACCTCCGCAACACCTCCAACCTCCGCAACACCACCAACCTCCGCAACACCACCAACCTCCGCAACACCTCCAACCTCCGCAACACCTCCAACCTCCGCAACACCTCCAACCTCCGCCACACCTCCAACCTCCGCCACACCTCCAACCTCCGCAACACCTCCAACCACCGCAACACCTCCAACCTCCGCAACATCTCCAACCTCCGCAACACCTCCAACCACCGCAACACCTCCAACCTCCGCAACATCACCAACCTCCGCAACATCTCCAACCTCCGCAACATCTCCAACCTCCGCAACACCTCCAACCTCCGCAACACCTCCAACCTCCGCAACACCACCAACCTCCGCAACATCTCCAACCTCCGCAACACCTCCAACCTCCGCAACACCTCCAACCTCCGCAACACCTCCAACCTCCGCAACATCACCAACCTCCGCAACACCTCCAACCTCCGCAACATCACCAACCTCCGCAACATCTCCAACCTCCGCAACACCTCCAACCTCCGCAACACCTCCAACCTCCGCAACACCTCCAACCTCCGCAACACCTCCAACCTCCGCAACATCACCAACCTCCGCAACATCTCCAACCTCCGCAACACCTCCAACCTCCGCAACACCTCCAACCTCCGCAACATCTCCAACCTCCGCAACACCTCCAACCTCCGCAACACCTCCAACCTCCGCAACACCTCCAACCTCCGCAACACCTCCAACCTCCGCAACATCTCCAAGATACGGCCGTTCCTAACCCCGGAAACCACTAAGCAACTTATTCCCTCCCTTGTTATATCTCATCCTTGACTATTGTAACTCCCTCTTCATTGGCCGACCTCATCGCAGGCTATCCCCTCTTCAGTCTATCATGAATGCTGCTGCCAGACTCATCCACCTTACTAAGCGTTCTGTATCTGCCACCCCCCTCTGCCAATCCCTCCACTGGCCTCCATTCAGTGTCCTCCATCCCTTCCTGCCAATCCCTCCACTGGCCTCCAGTGTCCTCCACCCCTCTCTGCCAATCCCTCCACCTCTCTCTGCCAATCCCTCCACTGGCCTCCACTCACTATCCTCCACCCCTCTCTGCCAATCCCTCCACTGGCCTCCATTCAGTGTCCTCCACCCCTCTCTGCCCATCCCTCCACTGGCCTCCATTCAGTGTCCTCCACCCCTCTCTGCCAATCCCTCCACTCAGTGTCCTCCACCCCCCTCTGCCAATCCCTCCACTGACCTCCACTCAGTGTCCTCCACCCCTCTCTGCCAATCCCTCCACTGGCCCCCACTCAGTGTCCTCCACCCCTCTCTGCCAATCCCTCCACTGGCCCCCACTCAGTGTCCTCCACCCTTCTCTGCCAATCCCTCCACTGGCCCCCACTCAGTGTCCTCCACCCCTCTCTGCCAATCCCTCCACTGGCCTCCACTCAGTGTCCTCCACCCCTCTCTGCCAATCCCTCCACTGGCCCCCACTCAGTGTCCTCCACCCCTCTCTGCCAATCCCTCCACTGGCCTCCACTCAGTGTCCTCCACCCCTCTCTGCCAATCCCTCCACTGACCTCCACTCAGTGTCCTCCACCCCTCTCTGCCAATCCCTCCACTGGCCCCCACTCAGTGTCCTCCACCCTTCTCTGCCAATCCCTCCACTGGCCCCCACTCAGTGTCCTCCACCCCTCTCTGCCAATCCCTCCACTGGCCTCCACTCAGTGTCCTCCACCCCTCTCTGCCAATCCCTCCACTGGCCTCCACTCAGTGTCCTCCACCCCTCTCTGCTAAACCCTCCACTGGCTTCCCATTGCCCAACGGATAAAATTCAAAACATTAACAATAACGTATAAAGCCATTTATAACTCCGCCCCAAATTACATCACCAACCTTGTCTCCAAATATCACCCAAACCATCATCTTCGCAAGACCTCCTACTCTCTAGCTCCCTTGTCTTCTCCTCCCATGCTCGTCTCCAGGACTTCCCACATCCTCTGGAACTCTCTACCCCAATGTATCAGACTATCGCCTACTCTGCCCACATTTAGGCGATCTCTGAAAACCGATCTCTTCAGGGAAGCCTATCCTGCCCTCAGCTAATAATGGAATCTTCTATTCCTCCTACCAGTCCATCCCCCACAGTTATTGCCTTTTGTACCACTAGCCCCTCCCTCCTAGATTGTAAGCTCCCAGGATCAGGGCCCTCCCTCCTAGATTGTAAGCTCCCAGGATCAGCCCCTCCCTCCTAGATTGTAATCTCCCAGGATCAGCCCCTCCCTCCTAGATTGTCAGCTCCCCGGATCAGCCCCTCCATCCTAGATTGTAAGCTCCCAGGATCAGGGCCCTCCCTCCTAGATTGTAAGCTCCCAAGATCAGGGCCCTCCCTCCTAGATTGTAAGCTCCCAGGATCAGCCCCTCCCTCCTAGATTGTAAGCTCCCAGGATCAGCCCCTCCATCCTAGATTGTAAGCTCCCAGGATCAGCCCCTCCCTCCTAGATTGTAAGCTCCCAGGATCAGCCCCTCCATCCTAGATTGTAAACTCCCAGGATCAGCCCCTCCATCCTAGATTGTAAGCTCCCAGGATCAGGGCCCTCCCTCCTAGATTGTAAGCTCCCAGGATCAGCCCCTCCATCCTAGATTGTAAGCTCCCAGGATCAGCCCCTCCCTCCTAGATTGTAAGCTCCCAGGATCAGGGCCCTCCCTCCTAGATTGTAAACTCCCAGGATCAGCCCCTCCATCCTAGATTGTAAGCTCCCAGGATCAGCCCCTCCATCCTAGATTGTAAGCTCCCAGGATCAGGGCCCTCCCTCCTAGATTGTAAGCTCCCAAGATCAGGGCCCTCCCTCCTAGATTGTAAGCTCCCAGGATCAGCCCCTCCATCCTAGATTGTAAGCTCCCAGGATCAGCCCCTCCCTCCTAGATTGTAAGCTCCCAGGATCAGCCCCTCCCTCCTAGATTGTAAGCTCCCAGGATCAGCCCCTCCTATCCCTCTTGTATTGATCTGTATTGTTGCTGTACTGTCTCCCGGTATATTGTACAGCGCGGAGGACACTGTTGGGGCCATAAATCCTGTATAATAATAAAGGTGTGCTTACGTGTACCCCACATGATAGCTTCTTGATCCTTGTAGTGCAGCAGTCTACAAATCACATCTCTAGGCTTGGTGGAGTCGGGTTTACAGGACCCAGGGCTCTGTGCACCCGTTCTATTTCAATTGGTAAATCAGGGGTTTTCCCAAAATTTTTGTAAAGACAGATAGCAAAGTTGGAATCAGGGTAGCAGATTTAATGGATTCAGGCAACCCGCGGATCCGGAGGTTTCTCCCGCAGATCCGGAGGTTTCTCCTGCGGATCCGGAGGTTTCTCCCGCAGATCCGGAGGTTTCTCCCGCGGATCCGGAGGTTTCTCCTGCGGCTCCTGTTTTCATAATCATCAAGCTGAGAAAGCAAACCCTCAATCTTGCGATCTTGTTGATGTAATCCCTTCTGCAGGGAGAGGATTGCATTCGTGGACTCGCTTTGTTGTGTTTCAAGGACTTCAACCCTTGAACCTATCTGCATAGTGTCAGCTTTGAGTTCTTGAGGTCCACTTTGTAAGTATCTTCAATCTGAAGAAAACTGCGAGATCAGCCTTAGTGGGGAGTTCACTAAGATATTGTTTCAGGTCCCAGCAGGGATCCTGGGGATGCGGGGATTGTTGCCCTGGGCTTTGCCATGTCCCTGTGTGGGCAGGGGAGGATGGTGAGGGAGATTAAGTCTCACCTTGCAGCGTGGCCTCCATGTCCAGACCATCCCCAGGAATTGCCGGCGGATCTGCAGACTGGTGCAAAGGGGAAGGCTCCTCCAAAATGGCACCAGCTGAATCTCCCGCCTGTGGCCCCGTGAGGAAGGGGACAATGCTGCCCTTCCGAGGTTTTGTGGACAAGTCTGAGGAATGCTCTGGGTCCCCCTTCTTCCGGATCTGCAGACAAGGGTGAAAGGGAAGGCTCCTCCAAAATGGCACCAGCTGAATCTCCCGCCTGCGGCCCCGCGAGGAAGGGGACAATGCTGCCCTTCTGAAGTTTTGTGGACAAGTCTGAGGAATGCTCTGGGTCCCCCTTCTTCCGGATCTGCAGACGGGTGAAGGGGAAGGCTCCTCCAAAATGGCGCCAGCTGAATCTCCCGCCTGCGGCCCCGTGAGGAAGGGGACAATGCTGCCCTTCTGAGGTTTTGTGGACAAGTCTGAGGAATGCTCTGGGTCCCCCTTCTTCCGGATCTGCAGACAGGGGTGAAGGGAAGGCTCCTCCAAAATGGCGCCAGCTGAATCTCCCGCCTGCGGCCCCGCGAGGAAGGGGACAATGCTGCCCTTCTGAAGTTTTGTGGACAAGTCTGAGGAATGCTCTGGGTCCCCCTTCTTCCGGATCTGCAGACGGGTGAAGGGGAAGGCTCCTCCAAAATGGCACCAGCTGAATCTCCCGCCTGCGGCCCCATGAGGAAGGGGGGAAGGGGACAATGCTGCCCTTCCGAGGTTTTGTGGACAAGTCTGAGGAATGCTCTGGGTCCCCCTTCTTCCGGATCTGCAGACAGGGGTGAAGGGAAGGCTCCTCCAAAATGGCGCCAGCTGAATCTCCCGCCTGCGGCCCCGCGAGGAAGGGGGGAAGGGGACAATGCTGCCCTTCCGAGGTTTTGTGGACAAGTCTGAGGAATGCTCTGGGTCCCCCTTCTTCCGGATCTGCAGACAGGGGTGAAGGGAAGGCTCCTCCAAAATGGCGCCAGCTGAATCTCCCGCCTGCGGCCCCACGAGGAAGGGGACAATGCTGCCCTTCTGAAGTTTTGTAGACAAGTCTGAGGAATGCACAGGGTGATCTGCCTGAATATTGTGTACACGTTTAGATAGGTGGGGGTTGTGGATTGTTTGGTGTTATGGGGCTGCATCCCATTGTTCTATTGTGTGTCTTGCTTGGGAGCAAACTATTATGGGATGTATGTCTCTTGTTACTAGATTACCCACCCCGTGTCATTAGGCAGGGAGGGGGGGGGGGGTTCTCCCAAGTGTATATATCTTGTATCTGTGTTCAAATAAACTAGTCTACTCTGGATTACTTCTAGACTGGTGTCGTCTAGTCTGTATGGTCTCTGTGGTGTCAGTGGTCGGTGTTCGGACAGATTGGTGTCGTCTAGTCTTGTATGGTCTCTGTGGTGTCAGTGGTCAGTGTTCGGACAGATTGGTGTCGTCTAGTCTTGTATGGTCTCTGTGGTGTCAGTGGTCGGTGTTCAGACAGATTGGTGTCGTCTAGTCTTGTATGGTCTCTGTGGTGTCAGTGGTCAGTGTTCGGACAGATTGGTGTCGTCTAGTCTTGTATGGTCTCTGTGGTGTCAGTGGTCGGTGTTCGGACAGATTGGTGTCGTCTAGTCTTGTATGGTCTCTGTGGTGTCAGTGGTCGGTGTTCGGACAGATTGGTGTCGTCTAGTCTTGTATGGTCTCTGTGGTGTCAGTGGTCGGTGTTCGGACAGATTGGTGTCGTCTAGTCTTGTATGGTCTCTGTGGTGTCAGTGGTCAGTGTTCGGACAGATTGGTGTCGTCTAGTCTTGTATGGTCAGCGGTGGTGTCAGTGGTCGGTGTTCGGACAGATTGGTGTCGTCTAGTCTTGTATGGTCAGCGGTGGTGTCAGTGGTCGGTGTTCGGACAGATTGGTGTCGTCTAGTCTTGTATGGTCAGCGGTGGTGTCAGTGGTCGGTGTTCGGACAGACTGGTGTCGTCTAGTCTTGTATGGTCTCTGTGGTGTCAGTGGTCGGTGTTCGGACAGATTGGTGTCGTCTAGTCTTGTATGGTTTCTGTGGTGTCAGTGGTCGGTGTTCGGACAGATTGGTGTCGTCTAGTCCTGTATGGTCTCTGTGGTGTCAGTGGTCGGTGTTCGGACAGATTGGTGTCGTCTAGTCTTGTATGGTCTCTGTGGTGTCAGTGGTCGGTGTTCGGACAGATTGGTGTCGCCTAGTCTTGTATGGTCTCTGTGGTGTCGGTGTTCGGACAGACTGGTGTCGTCTAGTCTTGTATGGTCTCTGTGGTGTCTGTGGTCGGTGTTCGGACAGATTGGTGTCGTCTAGTCTTGTATGGTCTCTGTGGTGTCAGTGGTCGGTGTTCGGACAGATTGGTGTCGCCTAGTCTTGTATGGTCTCTGTGGTGTCGGTGTTCGGACAGACTGGTGTCGTCTAGTCTTGTATGGTCAGCGGTGGTGTCAGTGGTCGGTGTTCGGACAGATTGGTTTCGCCTAGTCTTGTATTGTCTCTGTGGTGTCAGTGGTCGGTGTTCGGACAGATTGGTGTCGTCTAGTCTTGTATGGTCTCTGTGGTGTCAGTGGTCGGTGTTTGGACAGATTGGTGTCGTCTAGTCTTGTATGGTCAGCGGTGGTGTCAGTGGTCGGTGTTCGGACAGATTGGTGTCGTCTAGTCTTGTATGGTCTCTGTGGTGTCAGTGGTCGGTGTTCGGACAGATTGGTGTCGCCTAGTCTTGTATGGTCTCTGTGGTGTCAGTGGTCATGTTCGGACAGATTGGTGTCGTCTAGTCTTGTATGGTCTCTGTGGTGTCGGTGTTCGGACAGATTGGTGTCGTCTAGTCTTGTATGGTCAGCGGTGGTGTCAGTGGTCGGTGTTCGGACAGACTGGTGTCGTCTAGTCTTGTATGGTCTCTGTGGTGTCAGTGGTCGGTGTTCGGACATATTGGTGTCGTCTAGTCTTGTATGGTCAGCGGTGGTGTCAGTGGTCGGACAGACTGGTGTCGTCTAGTCTTAAATGGTCAGCGGTGGTGTCAGTGGTCGGTGTTCGGACAGATTGGTGTCGTCTAGTCTTGTATGGTCTATGTGGTGTCAGTGGTCGGTGTTCGGACAGATTGGTGTCGCCTAGTCTTGTATGGTCTCTGTGGTGTCAGTGGTCGGTGTTCGGACAGACTGGTGTCGCCTAGTCTTGTATGGTCAGCGGTGGTGTCGGTGGTCGGTGATCGGACAGATTGGTGTCGCCTAGTCTTGTATGGTCAGCGGTGGTGTCAGTGGTTGGTGTTCGGACAGATTGGTGTCGCCTAGTCTTGTTAGGTCTCTGTGGTGTCAGTGGTCGGTGTTCGGACAGACTGGTGTTGTCTAGTCTTGTATGGTCAGCGGTGGTGTCAGTGGTCGGTGTTCGGACAGATTGGTGTCGTCTAGTCTTGTATGGTCAGCGGTGGTGTCAGTGGTTGGTGTTCGGACAGATTGGTGTCGCCCAGTCTTGTTAGGTCTCTGTGGTGTCAGTTGTCGGTGTTCGGACAGATTGGTGTCGTCTAGTCCTGTATGGTCTCTGTGGTGTCAGTGGTCAGTGTTCGGACAGATTGGTGTCGTCTAGTCCTGTATGGTCAGCGGTGGTGTCAGTGGTCGGTGTTCGGACAGATTGGTGTCGTCTAGTCTTGTATGGTCAGCGGTGGTGTCAGTGGTCGGTGTTCGGACACACTGGTGTCGTCTAGTCTTGTATGGTCAGCGGTGGTGTCAGTGGTCGGTGTTTGGACAGATTGGTGTCGTCTAGTCTTGTATGGTCAGCGGTGGTGTCAGTGGTCGGTGTTCGGACAGATTGGTGTCGTCTAGTCTTGTATGGTCTCTGTGGTGTCAGTGGTCGGTGTTCGGACAGATTGGTGTCGTCTAGTCTTGTATGGTCTCTGTGGTGTCAGTGGTCGGTGTTCGGACAGATTGGTGTCGTCTAGTCTTGTATGGTCAGCGGTGGTGTCAGTGGTCGGTGTTCGGACAGATTGGTGTCGTCTAGTCTTGTATGGTCAGCGGTGGTGTCAGTGGTCGGTGTTCGGACAGATTGGTGTCGTCTAGTCTTGTATGGTCAGAGGTGGTGTCAGTGGTCGGTGTTCGGACAGACTGGTGTCGTCTAGTCTTGTATGGTCAGAGGTGGTGTCAGTGGTCGGTGTTCGGACAGATTGGTGTCGTCTAGTCTTGTATGGTCAGAGGTGGTGTCAGTGGTCGGTGTTCGGACAGACTGGTGTCGTCTAGTCTTGTATGGTCTCTGTGGTGTCAGTGGTCGGTGTTCGGACAGATTGGTGTCGTCTAGTCTTGTATGGTCAGCTGTGATGTCAGTGGTCAGTGTTCGGACAGACTGGTGTTGTCTAGTCTTGTATGGTCTCTGTGGTGTCAGTGGTCGGTGTTCGGACAGATTGGTGTCGTCTAGTCTTGTATGGTCTCTGTGGTGTCAGTGGTCAGTGTTCGGACAGATTGGTGTCGTCTAGTCTTGTATGGTCTCTGTGGTGTCAGTGGTCGGTGTTCGGACAGATTGGTGTCGTCTAGTCTTGTATGGTCTCTGTGGTGTCAGTGGTCGGTGTTCGGACAGATTGGTGTCGTCTAGTCTTGTATGGTCAGCGGTGGTGTCAGTGGTCGGTGTTCGGACAGACTGGTGTTGTCTAGTCTTGTATGGTCAGCGGTGGTGTCAGTGGTCGGTGTTCGGACAGATTGGTGTCGTCTAGTCTTGTATGGTCAGCGGTGGTGTCAGTGGTCGGTGTTCGGACAGATTGGTGTCGTCTAGTCTTGTATGGTCTCTGTGGTGTCAGTGGTCGGTGTTCGGACAGATTGGTGTCGTCTAGTCCTGTATGGTCAGCGGTGGTGTCAGTGGTCGGTGTTCGGACAGACTGGTGTTGTCTAGTCTTGTATGGTCTCTGTGGTGTCAGTGGTCGGTGTTTTGACAGACTGGTGTCGTCTAGTCTTGTATGGTCAGCGGTGGTGTCAGTGGTCGGTGTTCGGACAGACTGGTGTTGTCTAGTCTTGTATGGTCAGAGGTGGTGTCAGTGGTCGGTGTTCGGACAGATTGGTGTCGTCTAGTCTTGTATGGTCTCTGTGGTGTCAGTGGTCGGTGTTCGGACAGATTGGTGTCGTCTAGTCTTGTATGGTCTCTGTGGTGTCAGTGGTCGGTGTTCGGACAGACTGGTGTTGTCTAGTCTTGTATGGTCTCTGTGGTGTCTGTGGTCGGTGTTTTGACAGATTGGTGTCGTCTAGTCTTGTATGGTCAGCGGTGGTGTCAGTGGTCGGTGTTCGGACAGACTGGTGTTGTCTAGTCTTGTATGGTCAGCGGTGGTGTCAGTGGTCGGTGTTTTGACAGATTGGTGTCGTCTAGTCTTGTATGGTCAGCGGTGGTGTCAGTGGTCAGTGTTCGGACAGATTGGTGTCGTCTAGTCCCTGTATGGTCTCTGTGGTGTCAGTGGTCGGTGTTTTGACAGATTGGTGTCGTCTAGTCTTGTATGGTCAGCGGTGGTGTCAGTGGTCGGTGTTCGGACAGACTGGTGTTGTCTAGTCTTGTATGGTCAGCGGTGGTGTCAGTGGTCGGTGTTTTGACAGATTGGTGTCGTCTAGTCTTGTATGGTCAGCGGTGGTGTCAGTGGTCGGTGTTCGGACAGATTGGTGTCGTCTAGTCCTGTATGGTCTCTGTGGTGTCAGTGGTCGGTGTTTTGACAGATTGGTGTCGTCTAGTCTTGTATGGTCAGCGGTGGTGTCAGTGGTCGGTGTTCGGACAGACTGGTGTTGTCTAGTCTTGTATGGTCAGCGGTGGTGTCAGTGGTCGGTGTTTTGACAGATTGGTGTCGTCTAGTCTTGTATGGTCAGCGGTGGTGTCAGTGGTCGGTGTTCGGACAGACTGGTGTTGTCTAGTCTTGTATGGTCGGAGGTGGTGTCAGTGGTCGGTGTTCAGATAGATTGGTGTCATCTAGTATTGTATGGTCGGCTGTGGTGTCAGTGGTCAGTGTTCGGACGGGGAAGCGGGAGTCTAACGGAAGTACTCAAGCGCAGTCTGGGTTGGTTTTTGTTACAGGGGAGGTCTCCTCGGGAGGGGATGGTATTGGGTGGGGAGAGGGTTCTCCTCAGGTGAGGGGGATGGTATTAAGTGAGGTGGGGTCTCCTCAGGTTGGGGGGGATGGTATTGGGTGGGGTTGGGTCTCCTCAGGAGGAGGATGGCAGTGGGTGAGGTGGGGTCTCCTCGGGTGGAGGGTATGGTAGTGGATGAAAATGCGGTCTCCTTGGGAGGAGGGGATAGTATTGGGTTGGGTTTGGTCTCCTCAGGAGGAGGGGATGGTGTCAAGTGAGGTGGGAGGGATCTCCTCTGGTAGGGGGTGAGGTCTCTTCCTGCAGAAGGGATG
>NW_028320914.1:0-82291 GCF_062004578.1 Staurois parvus | reverse complement strand
TGGGGGAGAGGAACGAGGGGGGGGAGAGGAACGAGGGGGGGAGAGGAACGAGGAGGGAGAGGAACGAGGGAATGGTTTTGGTGGATTTGTTGGAATGGAATCTGCAGATCTCCAGCGAGTTTCTAACTTGAAGGTTAATGTGATTAAAGGTCGATAAACGTACAGACATTGCGCTTTACTGCTCTTCTGCAAAACACAACTGCGAGTCTGCCGAGATTGGCCAAATACAATCGATGTTGTGCCAAGCACTATGGTGGTGCCTTGAGATGGACGCCGGCCTAATGTCTATATGCAGAGCCCTCCTTCCATGGCGCCACCTATCCCTCCTCACTTATCCGGCCTCACACCTACAGGAGAAACTGGAAAAATGAGAATCTGGTGCATTCATTCATTCATTCATTCATTTATTTCAGTGCAGCAACTTAAAAGGTGACACTAATATATGAGACTCATTACATGCAAAGCAAGATAGTTCCAGCCGTGATTTGTCATCATTGTGATGATTATGGCTTACAGCTCATGAAAACCCCAAATCCACAATCTCAGAAAATGAGAATATTCCATGCAATCAATAAAACACGGATTGTACATAGAACAATATCGCACCTCTGAAAAGTAGAAGCTGCATATGTACTCAGTACTTGGTTTGGGGCCCTTTTTGCAGCAATTACTGCCTCAATGCGGCGTGGCATGGAAGCTATCAGCCTGTGGCACTGCTGAGGTGTTATGGAAGACCAGGATGCTTCAATAGCGGCCTTCAGCTCTTCTGCATTGTTCGCTCTCATGTCTCTCATCTTTCTCTTGGCAATGCCCCATAGATTCTCTATGGGGTTCAGGTCAGGCGAATTTGCTGGCCAATCAAGCACAGTCATCCCACGGTCATTGAACCAGGTTTTGGTGCTTTTGGCAGTGTGGGCGGAGCCAAGTCATGCTGGAAAATGAAGTCAGCATCCCCATAAAGCTCGTCTGCGGAAGGAAGCATGAAGTGCTCCAAAATCTCCTGGTAGACGGCTGCGGTGACCCTGGACTTAATGAAGCACAGAGGACCAACACCAGCAGATGACATGGCTCCCCAAATCAACACAGACTGTGGAAGCTTCACACTGGACTTCAAGCATCTTGCAGTGTGTGCCTCTCCATTCTTCCTCCATACTCGGGGTCCTTGGGCCTCTCCATTCTTCCTCCATACTCGGGGTCCTTGGGCCTCTCCATTCTTCCTCCATACTCGGGGTCCTTGGGCCTCTCCATTCTTCCTCCATACTCGGGGTCCTTGGGCCTCTCCATTCTTCCTCCATACTCGGGGTCCTTGGGCCTCTCCATTCTTCCTCCATACTCGGGGTCCTTGGGCCTCTCCATTCTTCCTCCATACTCGGGGTCCTTGGGCCTCTCCATTCTGCCTCCATACTCGGGGTCCTTGGGTCTCTCCATTCTTCCTCCATACTCGGGGTCCTTGGGCCTCTCCATTCTTCCTCCATACTCGGGGTCCTTGGGCCTCTCCATTCTTCCTCCATACTCGGGGTCCTTGGTTTCCAAATGAGATGCAAAAGTTGCTTTCATCAGAAAAAGAGGACTTTGGACCACTGAGCAGCAGACCAGGTCTGGTTTTCTTTAGCCCAGGTAAGACGCTTCTGACGTTGTTTGTTGTTCAGGAGCGGCTTGACAAGAGGAATACGACATTTGAAGCCCATGTCCAGGATCCGTCTGGGCCTCCTATGGCGCCACTTATTCGGCCTCACACCCATATGCAGCATCACAGAGGTGGGCCTCCTATAATAACACCCCCTATCTAGCCTCACACCTATATGCAGTGTCACAGAAGTTGGTCTCCTTTCATGGTGCCACCTATCTGTCCTCACATTTATATGTAGCACCACAGAGGTGGGCCTCCTTCCATAGCACCACCTATCCGGCCTCACATTTATATGCAGCACCACAGAGGTGGGCCTCCTTGCATGGCACCACCTATCCGGCCTCACTTCTATATGCAGCGTCACAGATGTGGGCCTCCTTCCATGGCACCACCTATCCGGCCTCACACCTATATGCATCATCACAGAGGTGGGCCTCCTTCCATGGCACCACCTATCTGGCCTTACGCTTATACGCAGTGTCCCAGAGGTGGGCCTCCTTCCATGGCGCCACCGAGCAGGCCTCACACCTATATGCAGTGTCACAGAGGTGGGCCTCCTTCCATGGCACCACCTAGCAGGCCTCACACCTATATGCATTGTCACAGAGGTGGGCCTCCTTCCATGGCGCCACCTATCCGGCCTCACACCTATATGCATCGTCACAGAAGTGGGCCTCCTTCCATGGTGCCACCTAGCAGGCCTCACACCTATATGTATGGTCACAGAGGTGGGCCTCCTTCCATGGCGCCACCTATCCAGCCTCACACCTATATGCATTGTCACAGAGGTGGGCCTCCTCCTATGGTACCACCTATCCGGCCTCACACCTATATACATCATCACAGAGGTGGGCCTCCTTCCATGGCGCCACCTATCAAGAAAGCCAGTCACCACGAAGGCCCATAGAGGACAATGGTTTTCTATGAGCCCTGTTCACACTGCATTGCAGCCCGGAAGTGCGGTCACATTTCCTGGGCTGGTAAGTGTTGTTGGAAAGGGTCTGAATACTTATGTCATGGGGATATTTCAGTTTTTTTTCCTTTTTCATACAATTTGCAGTTATTTCTTAAATTCTGTTCTCACTTTGTCATTATGGGCTACCGAGTGTAGATTAATGACAAAAAAAATGATGCGCGATTCAAAAAAAAAAAAAAACCACACCGCAGGTGCTTTTTACATGAGTTTTCCATTGATTTCAATGGGGAGTTGCGTTTTTGGTCCCTTTGTTTTACCGCACCAAAAATGCAGCGTTTCTATTACTTGGTGGTCGGCTATCAGGAGATGGTTAGGTGGACCAAAGTGGACTTATATGAACACTGGGAGAACGATCGTTCCTTTTGCCTTTAGTTATCGCGGAAGATCCGACACGGGGAGGAGGCCACGCCTCTTTAAGCATGATAGTCATTATTGGCATTTATTAATTAGGCTTTAACACCCCAAAACCTCGGCGGGGAGACCCCCTCACTGCAGGGTGAACAAAGCATAACATTAGACCGGGTGAGGAGAGGACGATCGGGAGAATTCAATTTGCATCGCTTCCCAGAACGGTGATCCAGTCCAACAGGACTAACAAGCGGCCTCTCCTATCGGCTGCAGAGCAATGTAAACAGGAGATGCTGACGGAGACGGATCTGGGACCTGGCACAAGGATCAGGATTCTACAATCAGACACACGGCCGCAACACAAATGACAGGTGAAAACTGCTACACCATGGAGAAAGGAAAAAAAGGGGGGAAAAAAGGAAAAAATAAAAAAAGGAAAGGAAAAAAAAAAAAAAAAAGGAAAAGAAAAAAAGAAAAAAGAAAAAAAAGAAAAGGAAAGAGAAAAAGGAAAAAAAAAAAAGAAAAGGAAAGAGAAAAAGGAAAAAAAAAAAAGAAAAGGAAAGAGAAAAAGGAAAAAAAAAAAGAAAAGGAAAGAGAAAAAGGAAAAAAAAAAAGAAAAGGAAAGAGAAAAAGGAAAAAAAAAAAGAAAAGGAAAGAGAAAAAGGAAAAAAAAAAAGAAAAGGAAAGAGAAAAAGGAAAAAAAAAGAGAGAAGGAAAGAGAAAAAGGAAGAAAAAAAAAGGAAAGGAAAGAAAAAAAAAGGAAGAAAAAAAAAGGGAGGATGAAAACAGAAGGAAAGAGTTACAATGTAAAGTATATAACAAATGTTACAATGTCACAAGGCAAAGTTGTATATTGAGAATTTTTTTTTTTTTTAATCTTTAAATAAAGTTTTAAAAAAAGAAAACCTTACAGGAGCTTCCCAACTTATTATCTATGACAGTTTTTTTATGCCCAGAAAACCATTCTCTTATATTGGAAGCAGCCAGAGGTCTATTCGGCCCTTTGATGATGATACGTGGGGGCACATCGGGGTTCTATTTGGCCTCTGATACGTGGGGGCACATCAGGGGTCTATTCGGCCTCTGATAAGTGGGGGCACATCAGGGGTCTATTCGGCTTCTGATACGTGGGGGCACATCAGGGGGTCTATTCGAGCCCCTGATACGTGGGGGCACATCAGGGGGTCTATTCGAGCCCCTGATACGTGGGGGCACATCAGGGGGTCTATTCGAGCCCCTGATACGTGGGGGCACATCAGGGGGTCTATTCGAGCCCCTGATACGTGGGGGCACATCAGGGGGTCTATTCGAGCCCCTGATACGTGGGGGCACATCAGGGGGTCTATTCGAGCCCCTGATACGTGGGGGCACATCAGGGGGTCTATTCGAGCCCCTGATACGTGGGGGCACATCAGGGGGTCTATTCGGTCCCTGAAACGTGGGGGCACATCAGGGGGTCTATTCGGTCCCTGATACGTGGGGGCACATCAGGGGTCTATTCAAGCCCTGATACGTGGGGGCACATCAGGGGGTCTATTCAAGCCCTGATACGTGGGGGCACATCAGGGGTCTATTCAAGCCCTGATACGTGGGGGCACATCAGGGGTCTATTCAAGCCCTAATACGTGGGGGCACATCAGGGGTCTATTCAGCCTCTGATACGAGGGGGGCATATCAGGGGTCTATTCAGCCTCTGATACGTGGGCGGCATATCAGGGGTCTATTCGGCCCGATACGTGAGGGCATATCAGGGGGTCTATTCGGCCCGATACGTGGGGGCATATCAGGGGTCTATTCAAGCCCTGATACGTGGGGGCACATCAGGGGTCTATTCAAGCCCTGATACGTGGGGGCACATCAGGGGTCTATTCAAGCCCTGATACGTGGGGGCACATCAGGGGTCTATTCAAGCCCTGATACGTGGGGGCACATCAGGGGTCTATTTACGCCCCGATACGTGGGGGTACATCAGGGGTCTATTCGGCCTCTGATACGTGGGGGCATATAAGGGGTCTATTTGATGCCTGATATAAGATCAGGGGTCTATTGCAGCCAAGGTATCCAGTGTCCTCACCAACAGTACAAATGGCAACCCCCCAAACCTATGACTGGCCCTTGCACCAAGGAGCACATGGAAGGGCGACACGTGTGAAGAAAAAAAAAAACCAACATAATTCCCAGCTGAAATGTCCAATAGACCCCTGATATCTCATTAAAGAGAACCTGTCTACACAACAGCATTGGCTGTGATGTCAGAGGCAGCGAAGGGTTAACAGATGTCGCTGAATCCCTGAAACCTCTGAATATCGAAACAGAAGCGTTCCTGCACCAACGGGCATTCTAAAAATCGTTTTCCCATCTTTTTAAATCTGCAAATTTCATGAAAATAATCTCCAGTGATCCTGCCATGAAGGATCGTTGTCTGGGCACTTCCTGTTTCAGGGTGACAACGCTCTGTCCCTATCTCCCATTTGTTGTCACCCTGTCACACACAGCGCAGTGTGCAGTGACATCAGAGGAAGCAGCTTCAGTCCAGGGGGAGGAACCGGTACACCTGTGCAAGACTGAAGGGGAGGAGCCGGGACACTTGCGCAAGACTGGAGGGGAGGAGCCGGGACACCTGCGCAAGACTGGAGGGGAGGAGCCGGGACACCTGCGCAAGACTGGAGGGGAGGAGCCGGGACACCTGCGCAAGACTGGAGGGGAGGAGCCGGCACACCTGCGCAAGACTGGAGGGGAGGAGCCGGCACACCTGCGCAAGACTGAAGGGGAGGAGCCGGTACACCTTGGCAAGACTGAAGGGGAGGAGCCGGTACACCTGGGCAAGACTGAAGGGGAGGAGCCGGTACACCTGGGCAAGACTGAAGGGGAGGAGCCGGTACACCTGGGCAAGACTGAAGGGGAGGAGCCGGTACACCTGGGCAAGACTGAAGGGGAGGAGCCGATACACCTGGGCAAGACTGAAGGGGAGGAGCCGGTACACCTGGGCAAGACTGAAGGGGAGGAGCCGGTACACCTGTGCAAGACTGAAGGGGAGGAGCCGGTACACCTGTGCAAGACTGAAGGGGAGGAGCCGGTACACCTGTGCAAGACTGAAGGGGAGGAGCCGGTACATATTTCCTGTCCTGGTGACACCCAGGTCAATGGTCAGGGCTAAACTTCCTGTTTCCCATTTCTAGAAGCGTCCTCCATGTAGAATCCAGTGGCAGTTATGACGTGTGAACATATTAACAACTGATAAACGGCAGATTTGTGGCAGATCTTCCCACGCACCTCAGCCGGGCAAAACTTCCCGTCAATCATCAATGACAGCGGAAGATCGCGATTATCATTTATTTATATCTCTCCATTATATACTGCGGCACTCTACAGAGGGTATACAGCAAACAGAGCTCCGCGTCACCGACACAGGAACATCCCGGGCGTCGCCGTCCTATACATTGTTACATGGTCCCAGCTTGGACCGTACCTGCCCTGTGTCCCTGGAAATCACTGAAGTAGATACATCTACTACACTGCTACTACACTACACTACACAGCTACTATACCGCTACTACACTACACCGCTACTACACTACACTACACAGCTACTACACCACACCGCTACTACACTACACAGCTACTATACCGCTACTACACTACACAGCTACTATACCGCTACTACACTACACAGCTACTATACCGCTACTACACTACACCGCTACTACACTACACTACACAGCTACTACACCACACCGCTACTACACCACACAGCTACTACACTACACCGCTACTACACTATACCGCTACTACACTATACCGCTACTACACTACTCCGCTACTACACCACACTACACCGCTACTACACCGCTACTACACTATACCGCTACTACACTACTACACTACACCGCTACTACACTACACAGCTACTACACTACACCGCTACTACACTACACCGCTACTACACTACACCGCTACTACACTACACAGCTACTACACTACACAGCTACTACACTACACCGCTACTACACTATACCGCTATTACACTACACCGCTACTACACTAGCTTCTGGGTCCCATCCTGAATGGCTGTCCCGCTGCACCGTGAATGCAGGAGGTCGGCTGCTGACCACGAGCGCCACTCAGAGAACGTTTTGAATGAGAAGCTAGAGGAGATCACTGTACTAGCGGTGTAGCAGTGTAGTAGTACTGTAGTAGAGGTGTATTATTAGTGTATTATTAGTGTAGTAGAGGTGTATTATTAGTGTAGTAGAGGTGTATTATTGGTGTAGTAGAGGTGTAGTAGAGGTGTATTATTAGTGTAGTAGAGGTGTAGTAGAGGTGTATTATTAGTGTAGTAGAGGTGTAGTAGAGGTGTATTATTAGTGTAGTAGAGGTGTAGTAGAGGTGTATTATTAGTGTAGTAGAGGTGTATTATTAGTGTAGTAGAGGTGTAGTAGAGGTGTATTATTAGTGTAGTAGAGGTGTAGTAGAGGTGTATTATTAGTGTAGTAGAGGTGTGAATGGTCCAGCATTCGTCTGGGCCCTGTCACGTGTCCCAGAAGATGGGGAGGAGGTACCTGGCAAAGTCGAGTACCCCCCCCCCCCCCCCCATCGACTTCAGGGCCAACACGCCTCTACCCAAGCTGTGTACTTTTATAGATCTCATTCTCTGTCCGATGTTTTGTGTTATTTTCCATCACAGCATTTATTGTATTTATTGTATTTATTTCAATTCTTGATATTCACTGAAAAGTCGATTCTAAGACAAAATATATAAATATTTATAGAGAGACAAAAAATGAATTTATTTTTTTCTAAACGTTCATTTCAGATTCGGTTTTCAGAGAAGTGCCCCCCGAATCGTTATCAGGGCGCGGCACTACCCGCGGTAACCAACTATATATTAATGGCGCCCCAAACGCATCCGCTTACCGCCAGCAAACCGCACCCCCCGCAATAACATGCACTTTGGCGCGATCTGCAAACATAGCGCTGTCACCTGTACAATACGCTCTGCAGCCCATTCAAAACACGAACGAAAAGGGACCATATATGTTCCAGTGTGACCCCCCCCCTCCCAAAAAAAAGGTGAACTTGCGCTTTAAGCCACACCCACACATCTGCATTCTAGTCCAAAGCGCTAAAACCATCCAAACTTTCACCACCATTTCGCTTTTGCGGTTTCCGGGCAGCACGCACCTTCCCACAACACGAGCATGAAACCTCTCAACCCCCACCGCACTGTACGGCATGCAGAAACGCAGAGGCGCGCCACTCGTGGCTTTGCGGGGCCGATTCGTGTCAGATATGACGTGCGTCAGGATAATTCATTTTTTCCCGCCGCAGAGCTGTAAACCAACGCCGCCGAATCTGATCGGTTTTGCGTCTTTATTTATGCATTATTTTTTTTTCGCCTGAGCTGGAAAATGGAACAAAACGCATTTTACAGCTCAAGTGAACAAAAAAAAAATAAAAAAACTAAAGACGCAAAACGGAACGGTTTCAGCGACGTTGGTTTACGGTTCTGCGGCGGGAAAAATGACGCACGGCCTGAATTTTTCCCCGTTGGGGAGTCAAATGAATTGAAAAAATACAGGAGTGAGCGTCTGCGCAACGCGCACGTTTTCATCTACAGCACCATGGGGACAGGGGCTCTTTAAATGTGTCACTGAGAGCAGTGCAGGTCCCCCCAGTGACACCATAGAGAGCTCCTGACACCTGCAGCAGGTTACAGGGGCTGGAAGTGACCTTTAACCCCCTGTACCCCCCCCCCAACCAGCCCCCACTTATCCCCTCCCCCCATCCCCTGCACTCACCTTTCCCCCTCCCCCCATCCCCTGCACTCACCTTTCCCCAGCTGCAGCTGATAAACTCCACTTCCTGCTTTCCCTGTACACGTGTCTGAGATACAGCCGGCGCCCCGCCCCCCCTGCACACCACTGGCTGCCTGACCACGGTCTCCGCCCCCTACGCCCTTCTACTGGGGGCTCCGCACGTCACTCACGGCTCCCGTTCATTCTTCAGGTTCACGTCTGTATTTGCCGCACTGAACTGAAGCGGGAGGGCGGGAAACAAAAACTACAGCAGAGCAGAGGAGGGGAGAAGGGTGGGAGATGTTATGAAAATATAAATAACTGCCAGGAGTTCCTCTGATCTGTTGATTTCATCACTTGTGTAAATATTTTTTATAGTGTATGAGTTTATAAATACAGGTTGTGTTTATTTTATTACAAAAAAAAAATTGTTTGTTTTCACACAATAGAGTACAACTGAAAGGTGAACTTACCCACATGGAAAAAAATATATATTGAAATACATTTTAAAAATATTCTTCCCAAATATATTGACATTGAAATACTACAATTTTGGCCATATTCAATATATTTCTATATATATATATATATATATATATATATATATATGTGTGTGTATATACTGTATGTTGAAATGCGTTTTTATCACAAAATATATGAAACATATTTTTGAAAATATATTTTCAAACATACTGTATGTCTTTAAAAAATCAAAATTTTTGGAATGCACTTACAAATATATGTAAAAAAAAATCTGAAGAATATATTTAAAAAATATATATTTTTAAAAATATTCTTCATATATTCATTAAGAAGACACTTCAGTATCACGGAATATAAAAATATCTGCATGCAGCTCCGGCGTGATTGCAATATAACGCTGTGGAAATAATGAAAAAGAATTTTCCTTCAAATTTTTGTACCATTAGTGGAACCGCAGAAACGGCCAATTTTCGAGCGACCATCGAATTTGAGCGATTGGGCATGTCGGAAATGTTTTGAAAAACAAAGGAATTTCTAATTAACCTCTTGCCGTCCGCCTGCTGTTTATAAACGGCAGGACGGTGGCAGTCCAGGGGCGGGTTGCCGTTCATAAACGGCACCCGCCTTTTCTAGCTGTGCGCGCTCCCCGGAATTGCGCAGCACCGCGATCCGGTGCCCGCTGTATCCTCCGGTCACAGTAAAAAAACGATCGTCGGACGGGACCTCTGTGTGAGCTCCCGATCATGTGATTGGCCAATCAGTGATCACATGCAAAGTAGTAAGCAAGATGTCACTTGTGACATCATTGCTTACTACGTGTGAAATCTGTGAATGATCACAGAGGTCACATGGTACAGGGCTATTCACAACAGCCTTGTACCATGTGACAAGCTGTGACCAATCACAGCTCACTCAGTAATTCTCAATGACTGCAAGAATGCAGCCAGAGAGGAGAAATGATTGCTTTTACATCCTATATGGGTATAACAGCAATCAGTGTAAAAAAAAAAAATCTTCATCACCCCCTACAAGTAGTACAGTGTCACCATGGTGACACTGTACTGCTAGGGTGACAGTATGTAAAAAAAAATAAAAAAATAATAATATAAAAAAATAAAATAAAAATGTAAAAAAAAATGTTTAAAAATTATAATTTTTGGTTATAAACTAATCTGGATTTTTTTTTTTTACTAAAAAAATAACGGAATAAATTTTGGCCAAGATTTATGATGAAATATTATTTATTTGCAAAATTTTATTTAAAAAAACACTTTTTTTCAAATTTTTTTGACTTTTTCATTTACATAGCAAAAAAAATAAAAATCCCAGCGGTGAATAATTACCACCAAAATAAAGCTTTATCTGTCTCAAAAAAAATGGTAAAAAATTCATATGGGTGCAGTGTTGCATGACCGCGCAATTGTCATTCAAAGTGTAATAGCTCTGAAAGCTGAAAATTGGCCTGGGCTGGAAGGGGGGGAAAGTGTCCGGACTGGAAGGGGGGGAAAGTGTCCGGACTGGAAGGGGGGGGAAAGTGTCCGGGCTGGAAGGGGGGGGAAAGTGTCCGGACTGGAAGGGGGGGAAAGTGTCCGGACAGGAAAGGGGTGAAAGTGTTCGGACTGGAAGGGGGTGAAAGTGTCCGGACTGGAAGGGGGGGAAAGTGTCCGGACTGGAAAGGGGGAAAGTGTCCGGACTGGAAGGGGGGAAAGTGTCCGGACTGAAAGGGGGGGGAAGTGTCCGGACTGGAAGGGGGGGGAAAGTGTCCGGACTGGAAGGGGGGGGAAAGTGTCCGGACTGGAAGGGGGGGAAAGTGTCCGGACTGGAAGGGGGGAAAGCGTCCGGACTGGAAGGGGGGGAAAGTGTCCGGATTGGAAGGGGGGAAAGTGTCCGGACTGGAAGGGGGTGAAAGTGTCCGGACTGGAAGGGGGGGGGAAAGTGTCCGGACTGGAAGGGGGGGAAAGTTTCCAGACAGGAAGTGGTTAATGATGGGAGAATCGTGCGGGAAATGTTGTCGAATAAGAAATGCACGTGAGCTTTGACCTGGAAAGAAAGGAAAATTCTTGGCCATGAAAATTATTTTCTGTAGCCACATGGGGGGGGGGGGGGGTAATGAAAGGTTCGTTTGGTCGAATTTAAAAGTCAATGGTGGCGCCATCGGGTTACAAAATGCATGAAATTTCCAATTTTCCAAAAAAAATTTGTTTGGAATTCGACCCGCGTATGGCCTGCATTGCGCTCCCTGCACGCTGTATGCCCTCTCCCGGCTGTGTGCACGAAGCCTGAACACGTCTAACGCATGCATGTACACACAAGTGATCTGGAAAGCGGCTCAATCTGCCCCCGGACACGCAGATATCCATTTTCTGCAAACATATGTAACCCGAATTCACAGATGTCACTGCCGGTGTGAATGAGACCTTAGTCGTCCCCCCCCCGGTATAGACCCCCCCCCCGCCCAATACACACACACGTCCGCTTCATCCCTCACAGCAATTAAATGGCGATCAGCGGTTCGTGCGGCGCGGCCGCTCCTTGTTATCAGGCGAGAACCCTTTCCAAATTGCCTGCTTATCTGTACGAGGAGGGACGTGATGCCGCCACTTAACGCGCAACGTGTTGTTAATTGCCGGGACTTTATCTTCTTACACCACATTTCCTGCAGGTCTCAGCCTGAATTTTCTGCGTCTTCTCGTCGTGCCGGAGCGTAACCCGCCGCGCGGCAAATCCCATTAGCTGGAGATGAGTTCAGGTCTTTGTGAAAACTTTTGCAGCTTCATTTGCAGCCACAAGACTGCCGACGCTTCGAAATGTAGGATGCTGTCAAATGTGACGCCGCGCGGCGCGGCAAGGCGGACCGAGATAATGCCAAATGTACTTTCACTACTGAGAGGATACCGCCGTGGTGGAGAGCGCGGCACATGAAAGTCACACGCTTCCTTTTATTTACAGCGGAGCTTCAAGATTTACCCACCAAATAAAACGGTTACATAGTTATACAGTGTGTATGCGTGCGTGTGCGTGCGTGTGCATGTGTGTATATGTGTGTATATGTGTGTGTGTGTACATGTCTGTGTGAGTGTGTGTGTGCATATGTGTGTGTCTGAGTGTGTGTGTGCATGTATGTATGTGTGTGCATATGTGTTATGTGTGTATGTGTGAGTGTGTATGTGTTTATATGTGTGTGTGTGAGTGTTTGTGTGTGTATATGTGTGTGTGTATGTATATATGTGTGTATGTGTGCGTGTATATGTGTGTGCATGTGTGTTATGTATGTATGTGTGTGAGTGTTTGTGTGTGTATGTACATGTGTGTGTGTGTGTGTATATGTGTGTATGTGTGTATAACTGAGGTCCTCCATCTCCCATAACTGAGGTCCTCCATCTCCCATAACTGAGGTCCTCCATCCCCCATAGCTGAGGTCCACCATCCCCCATAACTGAGGTCCTCCATCTCCCATAGCTGAGGTCCTCCATCCCCCATAACTGAGGTCCTCCATCCCCCATAACTGAGGTCCTCCATCTTCCATAACTGATGTTCTCCATCCCCCGTAACTGAGGTCCCTTATCTCCCATAACTGAGGTCCTCCATCCTTTTTAACTGAGGTCCTCCATCTCCTGTAGCTGAGGTCCTCCATCTCCTGTAACTGAGGTCCTCCATCTCTCATAACTGAGCTCCTCCATCCCCCATAGCTGAGGTCCTCCATCTCCCATAACTGAGGTCCTCCATCCCTTGTAACTGATGTCCTCCATCTGCCGTAGCTGAGGTACTCCATCCCCCATAACTGAGGTCCTCCATCTCTCATAACTGAGGTCCTCCATCTTCCATAACTGAGCTCCTCCATCCCCCATAACTGAGGTCCTCCATCGCCCATAACTGACGTCCTCCATCCCCCATAACTGAGGTCCTCCATTCCCCATAACTGAAGCCCTCCATCCCCCATAACTGAGCTCCTCCATCCCCATAACTGAGCTCCTCCATCCCCCATAATCAAGCTCCTCCAATCCCCCATAACTGAGGTCCTCCATCCCCCACAACTGAGCTTCTCCATCCCCCATAATCAAGCTCCTCCATCCCCCACAACTGAACTCCTCCATCCCCCATAATCGAGCCCCTCCAGTCTCCTTATTAACTTTGTTGTTCCTCTCTGAACTCTCGCCAGTTCCAGCACATCCTTCCTGAGGACTGATGACCAAAACTGGACAGTCCCCCCAGGAGTTATTCTTCCATTGGCCAGTCCCCCAGGAGCTATTCTTCCACTGGCCAGTCTCCCCAGGAGCTATTCTTCCACTGGCCAGTCCCCTCAGGAGCTATGCTTACACTGGCCAGTCCCCCCAGGAGCTATTCTTCCACTGGCCAGTCCCCCCAGGAGCTATTCTTCCACTGGCCAGTCCCCCCCAGGAGTTATTCTTCCACTGGCCAGTCCCCCGAGAACTATTCTTCCACTGGCCAGTCCCCTCAAGAGCTATTCTTCCACTAGCCAGTCCCCACAGGAGCTATTCTTCCACTGGCCAGTCCCCCCAGGAGCTATTCTTCCACTGGCCAGTCCCCCAAGGAGCTATTCTTCCACTGACCAGTCCCCCCAGGAGCTATTCTTCCACTGACCAGTCCCCTCAGGAGGTATTCTTCCACTGGCTAGTCTCCTCAGGAGCTATTCTTCCACTGGCCAGTCCCCTCAGGAGCTATTCTTCCACTGGCCAGTCCCCTCAGGAGGTATTCTTCCACTGGCCAGTCCCCTCAGGAGCTATTCTTCCACTGGCCAGTCCCCCCAGGAGCTCTTCTTCCACTGGCCAGTCCCTCCAGGAGCTATTCTTCTACTGGCAAGTCCCCTCAGGAGCTGTTCTTCCACTGGCCAGTCCGCTCAGGAGCTGTTCTTCCACTGGCCAATCCCCCCAGGAGTTATTTTTCCACTGGCCAGTCCCCTCAGGAGCTATTCTTCCACTGGCAAGTCCCCTCAGGAGCTATTCTTCCACTGGCAAGTCCCCTCAGGAGCTATTCTTCCACTGGCCAATACCCCCAGGAGCTATTCTTCTACTGGCAAGTCCCCTCAGGAGCTATTCTTCCATTGGCCAGTCCCCTCAGGAACTATTCTTCCACTGGCCAATACCCCCAGGAGCTATTCTTCCACTGGCCAGTCCCCCCAAGGAGCTATTGTTCCACTGGTCAGTGGCATAGGCAGGGCCTCTTGCTTGAAGATAGGACACTTAAGGCCAGTAGTGTTCATCTTTATTGAGGTTGTTATTACATCAATGGTCATACATCCGGTTGCTGTTGAATTACATTTTTGCCTAAACCACCCTTTTGCCTTTCAGTGCTTTTGCCCATTGAAAGTTTCCCGGTGTGTTGGTGGTCACTTGAGTTCAGGTACCTGGTGGGTCATCAGTGGTGCAGGACCCAAAACAATCCAATGCGACCCACACTTCCTTTCGTCACTTAGCCCAGATGAGATGACCTCTGGCCTCCAATGTAGACCTCCAGGAGATGCTTAGACACCATCCTCATTGGGTCCTCAGCGACCACCACCATACTTCCACCCCCACCACAACCTCGTACAAAAAGCTGGAGCAGAACTGCTCCTAGCATTGACACAGTTACCATTCCTCATTGTCTTCTCCAAGCCTCTCAGGCTGTCCCTGCTCCATGTCCCAGTTTCACCGGAACCTTGAGACGCTGTCGCTGCACATCCTCATACCAGGGTTGTCGGGGCCGCGCTGCATTAATTAGCGCTCCTAAATATCCTTCTTAGGGAAGAAAAAGACCGAGGGGACAGGGAGAGATTAATTGGGGCCTTCAGGGCTGCTCAGACTGAGAGGGTCAGGATTGGGTTAGTTTAAAATCCCCCCCCCCGTGAGACAGAACAGCAAAAGTAAGGAAATCATAAGACTGGAAAAAAGAACAATAGATGAAGCAGAAAACATTTGAGGGGATGAAACAGAATGGGCTCTGTTAAACGCATCGCTTGCGCCTAATCAGTGGGGAAAAAAAATGGCAGAAGGCAAATTGGAGGTAATTGATGAGAAGAGCAGACTGGCTAAAATGCTGCACTGGGAGGCTAAAGAGGACCTGTCACCACAGGAATATGGGGGGCTGGGGCTGCTGAACTGTTTTTAAAGACGCATATGCCTCAGGTCGGACATACTGGTCTGGCTTTGCTGTCTGGGGGTGATATGTACATGCATGTTCCAGGGCAGTGACTGGCCGGATAATAAAGGAGGGATAGGGCCTATATCTTTGGAGCGTCCATCTTCAAAAGTTAAAAGTGCACCTGTCATTTAGTATGTAATCTGTTCAGTTAGGAAGGATATAAATGGGAGTACGCTGTGGGGGGCAGGATTGGGTGGCCCAGAGCGCCCACCTCATTTTGGCTAGAATAACCTAAGAAGACAGTGTAGAGGTTACCCCCAGAGGGGCCACTGAGAATAGACAGGTTCTCCCTAAGTAGCACAGAGGCTGCCATGCAGACGCACAATGCCATGCACAC
Source organism: Staurois parvus (assembly GCF_062004578.1). Classification (NCBI taxonomy): domain Eukaryota; kingdom Metazoa; phylum Chordata; class Amphibia; order Anura; family Ranidae; genus Staurois; species Staurois parvus. The sequence continues at coordinate 66,581 of NW_028320914.1, read as the reverse complement.
CAACAATACAGGCTCGGTATAGGGCAGGGGTGTCAATTTCATCGCGGGCCACATCAACATTATGGTTGATGTATGCTGTATACTAGGCTTTATATGACATACTCCTGACCACTGCACTCTGTACATTCTATACTCCTGACCACTGCACTCTAAGTACATGACCACTGCACTCTATGTACATTCTATACTCCTGACCACTGCACTCTAAGTACATGACCACTACACTCGGTATGCAGGGCTTTATATGACATACTCCTGATCACTGCACTCTATGTACATTCTATACTCCTGACCACTGCACTCTCTGTACATTCTATACTCCTGGCCACTGCACTCTAAAAACATGACCACTGCACTCGGTATGCAAGGCTTTATATGACATACTCCTGACCACTGCACTCTATGTACATTCTATACTCCTGACCACTGCACTCTATGTACATTCTATACTCCTGACCACTGCACTCTATGTACATTCTATACTCCTGACCACTGCACTCTAAGTGCGTGACCACTGCACTCAGTATGCAAGGCTTTATATGACATACTCCTGACCACTGCACTCTATGTACATTCTATACTCCTGACCACTGCACTCTGTACATTCTATACTCCTGACCACTGCACTAGGCATGCAAGGCTTTATATGACATACTGCTGACCACTGCACTCTATGTGTATTCTATGCTCCTGACCACTGTACTCTATAAATATTCTATACTCCTGACCACTGCACTCTATGTACAGTCTATCCTCCTGACCACTGTACTCTATGTGCATTGTATGCTCCTGACCACTGCACTCTATAAACATTCTATACTCCTGACCACTGCACTCTAAGTACATGACCACTGCACTCGGTATGCAAGGCTTTATATGACATACTCCTGACCACTGCACTCTATGTACATTCTATACTCCTGACCACTGCACTCTATGTACATGCTTTACTCCTGAGCACTGTACTCTATGTGCATTCTGAATGCCTGACCCCTATATGTACATTCTATACTCCCGACCACTGCACTTTCAGTACATGACAACTGCACTCTGTATGCAAGGATTTATATGACATCCTTTACTCCTGACCACTGCACTCTATGTACATTCTATACTCCTGACCAGTGCACTCTATGTACATCCTTTACTCCTGACCACTGTACTCTATGTGCATTATGAACGCCTGAACACTCTATGTACATTCTATACTCCTGGCCACTGCACTCTAAATACATGACCACTGCACTATGTATGCAAGGCTTTATATGACATACTCCTGACCACTGCACTCTGTATGCAAGGATTTATATGACATACTCCTGACCACTGCACTCTGTATGCAAGGATTTATATGACATACTCCTGACCACTGCACTCTGTATGCAAGGATTTATATGACATACTCCTGACCACTGCACTCTGTATGCAAGGATTTATATGACATACTCCTGACCACTGCACTCTGTATGCAAGGATTTATATGAGATACTCCTGACCACTGCACTCTGTATGCAAGGATTTATATGACATACTCCTGACCACTGCACTCTGTATGCAAGGATTTATATGACATACAGTTGTGACCAAAATTATTCAACCCCCACTGAAATTGAGTGTTTTGGCCAGTTTGACATTGCTTTTGATCATTCAGTCATCTTGCTTACATTTACATTAAAGAGGCACTTGTAGGTCAGACAAATATAACATAACAGTTATAATGAAATAACCACAAATGTCTTTTCTGTGCTCACAGCATTATCAGTTTTATTCAACCCCCAAGTGACATTCAATCTTAGTACTTAGTACAGCATCCTTTTACAGTTATAACAGCTTTTAAACGTGAAGCATAGCTTGACACAAGTGTCTTGCAGCGATCTACGGGTATCTTCGCCCATTCTTCATGGGCAAAGGCCTCCAGTTCAGTCACATTCTTAGGCTTGCGCACTGCAACTGCTTTCTTTAAGTCCCACCAGAGGTTCTCAATCGGATTTAAGTCTGGTGACTGCGATGGCCACTCCAAAATGTTCCAGCCTTTCCTCTGCAACCATGCTCTAGTGGACTTGGAGGTATGCTTGGGATCATTGTCCTGTTGAAAGGTCCAACGTCTCCCAAGCCTCAGGTGTGTGACGGACTGCATCACGTTTCCATCCAATATCTCCTGGTACTGAAGAGAATTCATGGTACCTTGCACACGCTGAAGCTTCCCTGTACCTGCAGAAGCAAAACAGCCCCAAAGCATGATTGACCCTCCACCATGCTTCACAGTAGGCAAGGTGTTCTTTTCATCATAGGCCTTGTTCTTCCTCCTCCAAACATAGCGTTGATCCATGGGCCCAAACAGTTCTAATTTTGTTTCATCAGTCCACAGAACACTATCCCACAACTTTTGTGGTTTGTCCACATGGCTTTTGGCATACTGCAGTCGACTCTTCTTATTCTTTGGAGACAGCAAGGGGGTACGCCTGGGAGTTCTGGCACGGAGGCCTTCATTACGCAGTGTGCGTCTTATTGTCTGGGCTGAAACTTCTGTACCCACATCTGACAAATCTTTTCTCAGTTCCTCAGCAGTCACACGGGGACTTCTCTCCACTCTACGCTTCAGGTAGCGCACAGCAGTCGAAGTCAGCATCTTCTTTCTGCCACGACCAGGTAGCGTTTCAACAGTGCCCTTTGCCTTGAATTTGCGAATGATGCTTCCTAAGGTGTCTCTTGGTATGTTTAACATCTTTGCAATCTTCTTATAGCCATTGCCCTTCCTGTGAAGAGAAATCACCTCTTCTCTTGTCTTCCTGGACCATTCTCTTGCCTTCACCATGTTTGTAACCACACCAGTAAATGTCTAGAAGGAGCTGAGTATCACAGTCATTTTAAAGCTGCCTAATTGGTGCTTATTATGCTTGATTGCTGCTCGGTGACATCCACAGGTGTTTTCAATACCTGATGGAAAGCACCTGTATGAACCTCTGTTCTTCAGAGTGGTAGTCTTTAAGGGGTTGAATAATTGTGGCAATGAAGAAACCACATAAGAACCATTTACTACTGTATTACATAAACAATTGATGTCATTTTAGTTGCATTTGGGTAGTTACAACGTCCTTGTAGGATTTGATTCTGAATACAATTCCAAATGTACACTATAGTCCCTAAACCCCTTTACAGCATTGGGGGTTGAATAATTTTGGTCACAACTGTACTCCTGACCACTGCACTCTGTATGCAAGGATTTATATGACATACTCCTGACCACTGCACTCTGTATGCAAGGATTTATATGACATACTCCTGACCACTGCACTCTACATACATGCTTTACTCTGCAGGAACATCACTGGAAGATGACTAGAGATCAGGAAGACCTTTCAACGAGCTCAACCTTCCAAAATTTCCTGTTCCCGAAGATGAAGTTCCAGCTCAAAGGCCGCCATTTTGACAACCTTGCCGGGATCCAGCGATTTTCTCTGATGTCCCGTGGTCACCGCTGTTATCGATTTTATTGGCTTTCCAAATTTCCCATAGTCCCTCTGGTTGCTGCAGGCAATGGGTGCTCTTTCATCACCTTGATGGTTCCCCGATGGTAGACTCGGCTCTTCTCTCATTCCTTCGGCTGTCTCTGATGTTCCGCTGATCCTGTAACAGGAGATAAATATATACAAATCGCTGCTTTAAGGACGATCGTATAGGAAAGAGCCAATTACACTAATAGGAAGCAGCTTGACCAGCTAAGAGCACTGAACCTTTAACTTAATACCAGGAGCGTCCCGGGAGACGAGCGCGCCGAGTCTTAGCATGCTACGGCCTGATTAGAGGCTGAATGGCATCATCCGAAACGACCGGATACAAATGATGATGGAGAGACATTACCGGGGATGAGGAAGGATCCAAGCCGGGGGAACCTCTGCCGTGTAATGTCTCATTTACCTGACCTGTGCACACCGGCACAAAATCCCTGCTAGTCCCTCTGCTTTCCTATTACAAAATGACCACACTAGGCATAAGAGCAAATCGATCCCAGCGTGGTCAGTTTTCTTCTTTGCATTCTACCGGGGAGCTCGGGCTGCTTGTACTCAGACTTCTGCTGACATGCCCCCTTGCACAACTCAGCACTGGGAAGACCAGTGTACTGCTGTTCCTCTGCCTGCTGCTGACACGTCCCCCTGCACAGGTCTTCATTATAAAGATCGGTGTACTACTGTCCCTCTGCCTCCTGCTAATACCCCCCCCCTTTAAAGGTCTTCATTATGAATATCAATGTACTGCTGTCCCTCTGCCTCCTGCTAACATGCTCTCCTCCACAGGTCTTCACTATAAAGATCGGTATACTGCTGTCCCTCTGCCTCCTGCAGACACGCCCCCCCTCTAAAGGTCTTCATTATGAATATCAATGTACTGCTGTCCCTCTGCCTCCTGCAGACACGCCCCCCCCCTTTAAAGGTCTTCATTATGAATATCAATGTACTGCTGTACCTCTGCCTCCTGCTAACATGCACCCCTGCACAGGCCTTCATCATAAAGATCAGTGTACTGCTGTCCCTCTGCCTCCTGCTGACACGCCCCCCCCCCCCCTCTAAAGGTCTTCATTATGAATATCAGTGTACTGCTGTCCCTCTGCCTCCTGCTGACACGCCCCCCTGCACAGGTCTTCATTATAAAGATTGGTGTACTGCTGTCCCTCTGCCTCCTGCTGACACGCCCCCCTTCACAGGTCTTCATCATAAAGATTGGTGTACTGCTGTCCCTCTGCCTGCTGCTGACACGCCCCCCTGCAGAGCTCCTCACTATAAATATCAGAGTACTGCCCTCCCTTTTCCTCCTGCTGACACGCCCCCATGCAGAGCTCCTCACAGTGTAGTTCTGTCTCTGAATTTTACACAGGACTGTGTCTGCGCTCCGTTCAAGCTGCTGCTCCTCCCATCATCAAACAGGGTCTCCTGCCCCCTGAATTCTGTGATGAGCTGACGTGGCTTTGTTGGGGTCTAAGCCAAGGTTGGTGCGCCCAATTTATAATACTGTGATCTCAGGGAGCGGTAATACCTGGAAGTCCTACAATGATACATTATTTATCCTTCATCCAATTAACCGAAATGAATCCCTCTAAGGCGGGGCGCCTTTTACACGATTTCCCGGCAGACAAGCGGTTCATTTACGCCTTCATCTGCACTCCTCCAAATCGGGAGCCGAGCGTACACAGACACACAGACGACTAACGAACATAAATGCTTCATTAATGCGCGCTCTGAAAATCCTACGCCGGGAATAAACGATCGTTGGTTTCCATAGAAATCACCAGATGCGCGTGTGGCGGGGTGGCTCCTGGAAAGCTCCGGGATGTTTCAGCTTCATGAATGGTAGGTGGGAGCACTTACGTATGCCGGCCATACACGGTTCGAATTCCGAACGATTTTTCGTCCGAAAATTGGAAATTTCATTCGCTCAGTAATCCGACGGCGCCATCATGGATCTCGAAAATCTGAGTCAAAAAGTTCCCTTTTTATAAGAGGCGAAACTTCTGTTCCTTCCGGGTCATGGCTCATGGCGCAGATTCTTTTCGGAAAAACGATCTTACGATTTGACCGTCATTGAATCGAAAATCGGTAGTTTTTCACGCATTTTCCAACATGCCCAATTACCAAAATGGGAGGAACCATGAGAGCCGCCGTAGTTTGGTCACCCTTGTCTCATTACTGACCAATCGCGGTGAAAAGCTCTGACGCCATGAATTGCCGCCTTATTGGTTGAGTGTTCTGGCCGTGGTGTCCATGCGGTGGGAAAGTGATCGACTTTTCCTTCATTCTGTCCCGCCATTCCTCGGCACCCCCCCCTTTTATTCATCTCAATCATCACCAAGCCCCTCCCCCCTGTTTATCCGTCTCAATCATCGCCAAGCCCCTCCCCCCTTTATCTGTCTCAATCATTGCCAAGCCCCTCCCCCCTTTTATCCGTCTCAATCATCGCCAAACCCCTCCCCCCCTTTATTCATCTCAATCATCACCAAGAAGCCCCTCCCCCCTTTATCAGTCTCAATCATTGCCAAGCCCCTCCCCCTTTTATCCATCTCAATCATCGACAAGCTCCTCCCACCTTTTATCTGTCTCAATCATTGCCAAGCCCCTCCCCCTCTTATCCATCTCAATCATCGCCAAGCCCCTCCCCCTTTATCTGTCTCAATCATCACCAGGCCCCTCCTCCTTTATGGCTCATTCGTCGCCAAGCCCCTCCCCCTTTATCTGTCTCAATCATCACCAAGCCCCTCCCCCTTTTATCCAGCTCAATCATCGCCAAGCCCCTTCGCTGCTTTCTTCCGGATAAATATTCGTCTCGTCTTGAAACATGGAAGACTCCGTAGGAATTTTTTAGCCGCCCCGAAATGAAGCCGTCCGCTCCGCTAAAGCCGGCCACACACGGGTCGAATTCCGAAATCTTTCTAAGAATTTTCATTCGAATGTCGCACCATTAGAAGGGGGGTTACAGAAACGACCGATTTTCGAGCGACCATCGAATTGGAGTGACCGGGCAGGTTGGAAAGTTTTTGTAAAATGAGCGAATTTCGAATCAACGATGGGAGAATCGTGCCAGAAATATAATCGATAAAGAAATGAGCCGCGACCTGGAAAGGAAAAGAAAACTTTTTTACTGCAGCAACATGAAGTGAAATGAAAGGCTCGATTGGTCAAATTTCGAAATCAACGGCGGTGCCGTCAGATTACAAAATGCACAAGATGTCCAATTTTCTAAAGAAAATTCATTTGAAATTTGACCTGTGTATGGCCGGCTTTAGTGTCCGAGGAATCGGAAATGAAAGTCGTTCTCAGGTAAGTTCCCGCGGGAAAAACGTTCCTGGAAGTTTCTGGTCAGGAGGAGAAAAATGAGGATCTTGCGCAGCTCGAGGCTTTATTCTGAGTACCGCGCTATGGAATACGTCGGCGTCATTGGGGAACTCCACTGCACAGTTATGCCTGTCACGCCCGCGGCGTCAGACCCCAGACCTTCTCACCAAACTCGTGACCGAAGGACCGGCCGATCTAAAACCGCGATGTGACGCGAGGTAACAAGGCCACACCCAGCTGCACCCTGCACAGCGATTTTCCAGCTAATGGATTTCAATCTGTGCCTGCAGCCTGGATGCGCCTGTTACTGCATCGGGGTAAATACGCAACTAACCCTTCACTGCCACCACCACTTTTTGTACAGAAAAAGGGGAAACTCTCTTTATCCAATATACACTGTAATGGTTGAAAAGTCGTCTGTCCAATATGGTCACAGCAGGCCGATTGGGCAGAGGATTAAACAAACACAGTAGCGTCTCTTTGGAGGCAGGAATTCGTAAATTGCAATTAGGCGCTTTAGAAACAGTTTAACACTTTCAGAAACAAAGATTTATTACTAAAAGAGTCAAACAGGTGCAATAAAACATTTACAGAAAAAGATGTACCGCATTTTTCGCTCTGTAAGACGCACTTTTTTCCCACAAAAAAAGGGGGGAAAATGTCAGTGCGTCTTATGGAGCGAATATGGAGCGGCCAGTCCGGTATTTCCACCGCTGCCGTTTCAGAATACAGGGCCGGCCGCTCAGCTCTGCAACGGGACCTTACCTGTTCCTCTATCCAGCGGTGCGCTGTCTTCCTGGCTTCTGTAATGGCGCTCGGCTTGACAGCCGGGTGCCCAGTGCACATGCGCGAGAAGCGGTGCGCTTTGTGAATGGTGAGGCGGCACCTGGGACACATGACAGGTCCCAGAAGCCGCCGGACCAATCACAAAGCGCAGCGCTTCGCGCTGATGCGCACTGGGCACCCGGCTGTCAAGCCGAGCGCCATTACAGAAGCCAGGAAGACAGCGCACCGCTGGATAGAGGAACAGGTAAGGTCCCGCTGCAGAGCTGACACTAACCAAAGAACAACTCCGCCGAAGTAAGAGCGGGTACCCGCCCCTCCCCTCCGAAGGACAGCAGTCATCTCCTGTACTGTCCACAGTCTCTGGTCATCCCCTGTACTATGTCTGCAGTCTCTGGTCATCTCCTGTACTATGTCCGCAGTCTCTGGTCATCTCCTGTACTGTGTCCGCAGTCTCTGGTCATCTCCTGTACTGTGTCCGCAGTCTCTGGTCATCTCCTGTACTGTGTCCGCAGTCTCTGGTCATCTCCTGTACTGTGTCCGCAGTCTCTGGTCATCTCCTGTACTGTGTCCGCAGTCTCTGGTCATCTCCTGTACTATGTCCGCAGTCTCTGGTCATCTCCTGTACTGTGTCCGCAGTCTCTGGTCATCTCCTGTACTGTGTCCGCAGTCTCTGGTCATCTCCTGTACTGTGTCCGCAGTCTCTGGTCATCTCCTGTACTGTGTCCGCAGTCTCTGGTCATCTCCTGTACTGTGTCCGCAGTCTCTGGTCATCTCCTGTACTGTGTCCGCAGTCTCTGGTCATCTCCTGTACTATGTCCGCAGTCTCTGGTCATCTCCTGTACTATGTCCGCAGTCTCTGGTCATCTCCTGTACTATGTCCGCAGTCTCTGGTCATCTCCTGTACTATGTCCGCAGTCTCTGACCATCTCCTGTACTATCCGCAGTCTCTGGTCATCTCCTGTACTGTGTCCGCAGTCTCTGGTCATCTCCTGTACTATCCGCAGTCTCTGGTCATCTCCTGTACTGTGTCCGCAGTCTCTGGTCATCCCCTGTACTATGTCCGCAGTCTCTGGTCATCTCCTGTACTATGTCCGCAGTCTCTGGTCATCTCCTGTACCGTGTCCGCAGTCTCTGGTCATCTCCTTTACTGTGTCCGCAGTCTCTGATCATCTCATGTACCGTGTCCGCAGTCTCTGGTCATCTCCTGTACCGTGTCCGCAGTCTCTGGTCATCTCCTGTACTGTGTCCGCAGTCTCTGGTCATCTCCTGTACTGTGTCTGCAGTCTCTGGTCATCTCCTGTACTGTGTCCGCAGTCTCTGATCATCTCCTGTACTGTGTCCGCAGTCTCTGATCATCTCCTGTACTGTGTCCGCAGTCTCTGATCATCTCCTGTACTGTGTCCGCAGTCTCTGATCATCTCCTGTACTGTGTTTGCAGTCTTTGGTCATCCCCTGTACTATGTCCGCAGTCTTTGGTCATCTCCTGTACTGTGTTTGCAGTCTCTGGTCATCTCCTGTACTGTGTCCGCAGTCTCTGGTCATCTCCTGTACTATGTCCGCAGTCTCTGGTCATCTCCTGTACTGTGTCCGCAGTCTCTGGTCATCTCCTGTACTATGTCCGCAGTCTCTGGTCATCTCCTGTACTATGTCCGCAGTCTCTGGTCATCTCCTGTACTATGTCTGCAGTCTCTGGTCATCTCCTGTACTATGTCCGCAGTCTCTGGTCATCTCCTGTACTGTGTCCGCAGTCCATTGGTTTAGAGTATTTTTTTCCTGTTTTCTGCCTCTAAAAACTAGGCGCGTCTTATGGAGTGAAAAATACGGTAACTAAGATATATATATATATATACACAAAGAACCATAGCACAGTACAGCACAGCACAGCACAGTACAGCACAGCACAGCACAGTACAGCACAGCACAGCACAGCACAGTACAGCACAGCACAGCACAGTACAGTACAGCACAGTACAGCACAGCACAGCACAGCAAAGAGATATCAGAGAGGAAGTTAAAGAGTTAAGTTACTTGCCAATTAAGCCTTACCCTTAAGCAGATCCAAGTCTCAGAGCAAAGGGTCTCCCCAGGTGGTATTGATGTTACAATTGGGAGACGTCTTCAACTTACTTTTTAGGCCTGCTAGCCTGTGTTTTAAAGTCCCCCAGCAGGGGGGTGGCTCTGAGTAACTGACCAATACTCTGTTTAGGGAGGGATCGTCGGGCGGACTCTGAATTAGAACCAACATCTTCACAATCCATGATATGAAACATAGGGGACAAACTGCCCTGAGGAATGTTCGTTTCATTCTGTCACCTGGCTGCTAGGTTTTATGAGGTTACAATCTCTTTCAATTCCTGGGAAAAGCTGCCTTATCTCTGTTACGAGGTGAGAGATTCCACATGTTCTGGGGCAGCCAGGCTCTGTCTTTCCTGGGGGGCTTTGTAGCTCTGGGCCCCCTGCTGCTCTACCTGCCAGTGACACTTTTAGCACACACACATCTGTCCCTGTGCCTCTCAGGAAGGAAGGGGGAAGGAGAATGAGAAATGAGAGACACAATATATACTCAGTACCAAGGTGGAGGTGCCTACAAAATGGCTGAACTGCGTACTTCACTGTGTTTTGCGCAGTTTTTGCGACAATGCCAGCCATACATGGTCCGAATTCTGGACGATTTTTCATCCGAAAATCGAAAACGTCGTTCGCTCGATAATCCGATGGGGCTGTTAATGATTTCGAAAATCGTCCGACCGAGTCATAAAGTTCACCCCATATAACAGGCGAATCTTCCGTTCCTTCCAGGTCACGGCTCACGTGCGTATTCGTTTAGGAAAAACGATCGGGGGGTTACTAATGAGTGGGGGATTTGATCAACCTGAGTCCATCAGCCAAGGTGGGAAATGATCGATTGTTTTGCATCGATCGGCGGCACTGAGATACTTTGTTCATGAATACGATTGTATTCCGATCGATCGGATTATTGTCAGAAACAGAGGTGCGATCGATCATTTACAATTGAAAGTCACGCAGCGACTTTTTACCCCCTTCCCGGGAGGACTGCGCTTTGTCAGTGTGTGGACTCCCCTCCTCCGCTGGAAGAATATTCAGAAAATGCTCTGCGGAAGAAATGTTGAGATTTCCCAGCAAATATTCGACTTACGAGTCGCATTCCTCCGTCCGCGCTGCGATCGATCATTCCTATCCCCGAGGACTCTTCTGCTAATCACTCTGAGTGGGGGGGATGGGGGGGGGGTCTGAGCATTCCGCCATATTCATCGTCCGAGGCGACTCTGTACATCGAACTCTTCAGCCTGTGATCAGCGAATGTTCCCTCCCCTTACATCAGGTTCCTCATCAGAGCCCCCTTGCATCAGAGTCCCTCCCCTTACACCAAGGTCCTCTTCAGAGTCCCCCTTTACATTAGGGTCCTCATCAAACCCCTCCTTTACATTAGAGTCCCTCTGCCCTTACACCAGTGTCCCCCTTAGATTCCTTTTACATCAGGGTCCCTATCAGAATCCTCCCTTACATCACAGTCTTCATCAGAGCCCCCCTTAGATTCCTTTTTACATCAGGGTCCCTGTTATTTCAGAGTCCCCCTTTACATTAGGGTCCTCATCTAACCCCTCCTTTACATTAGAGTCCCTCCCCCCTTATACCAATGTCCCCATTAGATTCCTTTTACATCAGGGTCCCTATTACTTCAGAATCCCCCTTACATCAGAGTCCCTGTTTACATCACAGTCTTCATCAGAGCCCCCCTTACATCAGGGTCCCTATTATTTCAGAGTCCCCCTTACATTGGTGTCCCATTGGACCCTATTTTACATCAGGGTCCCCATTAGATTCCTTTTACATCAGGGTTCCTATTACTTCAGAATCCCCCTTACATCAGGGTCCCCATCAGAATCCTCCCTTACATCAGAGTCCCCACTTACATCACAGTCTTCATCAGAGCCCCCCTTACATCAGAGCCCCCCTTACATCAGAGTCCCCATCAGATTCCTTTTTACATCAGGGTCCCTATTATTTCACAGTCCCCTTAACATTGGTGTCCCTATTGGACTCTATTTTACATCAGGGTCCCCATTAGGATCTCCGAAAGAAAATTCATTTGGAATTTGACCCGTGTATGGCCTGCCTTATGCAGGCCATAGATGGGTCGAAAATTGGGCGATTTTTTGGCCGAAAAAAAATCGGCCGATTTTCACACCGTTAGCGGGTTAATTGGTCGGATGTTTTTGGGGGTTTTGGCACATTTTTTTTTTATCGGTAGAGTTGGAAAATTCGCAGCCGATAGTGACGATCGCCCGATTTTCCCGGCAATGATGGGCAAATCAGCTGATCGTTTCACCGATAAAAAATCTGCGCATGAGCCGTGACCTGGAAGAAGAAGAAAAAGAAGAATTCCAGTCCGCTATTATATTTTATATGAAGTCTTGCGGTCGCAACAATGTATCCTTATGTATCCGAATAAAAACATCTGTATCCGAAATGGATACAAATAGATACAAATAGATACAAATGGATACATTGTTGCAACTGCAAGACTTTAATATAGAATATAATAGCGGAGCTCTCTGCAGGGACAGAAGTAAAAATGCCGGCCGTAGATGGGACGAAAATTTTCCGATTTTTTCACCATTGGTGGTAACGTTGGCCAATTGAACGACCGATTTTTCGTTTTTTTTTTTTAAAAAATAGCTGGTTTTCGACCCGTGTATTGCCGGCTTTAGTGTCCGAGGAATCGGAAATGAAAGTCGTCCTCTGGTAAGTTCCTGCGGGAAAAACGTTCCTGGAAGTTTCTGGTCAGGAGGAGAAAATTGAGGATCTTGCGCAGCTCGAGGCTTTATTCTGAGTCCTGCGCTATGGAATATGTCGGCGTCATTGGGGAACTCTACTGCACAGTTATGCCGGCCATACATGGTCTGAATTCCGAACAATTTTTCGTCCAAAAATCAAAATCGACGTTCGCTCGGTAATCTGATGGCACCATCAATGATTTCGAAAATCGGCCGACCGAGTCATAAGGTTCTCCCCATATAACAGCCGAAACTTCTGTTCCTTCCGGGTCGCGGCTCATGGCGCGTATTCTTTTCGGAAAAACAATCGTACGATTTGACCGTCATTGAGTCGAAAATCGGTTGTTTTTCACAAATTTTCTAACATGCCCAAAAAGGGGAAGAGCCATGAAAAATCGGCCGGTGCCATTGACCCACTCACAGAGCGAAAATTGGCCGATTATTCTTAGGTCCGATTTTCAGACGAAAAATCAGTCAAATTTTGACCCGTGTGTGGCCGGCCTTAACCACTTGCCATACGGCCGCTGTCCATAAACGGCACCCGCATTTTCAAGCTGTGTGAGAAACGGTGCCTGCTGTGTCCTCCGATCGTCGTACGGGACCTCTGTGTGAGCTCCCGATCATGTGATCACTGATTGGCCAATCAGTGATCACATGCAGAGTAGTAAGCAATGATGTCACTTCTGACATCATTGTTTACTACGTGTGAAATCTGTGAATGATCACCGAGATCACATGGTACAGGGCCATTCACAACAGCCTTGTACCATGTGACAAGCTTTGACCAATCACAGCTCACTCAGTAGTTCTCAATGGCTGCAAGAAAGGAGGGGAAAGTGTCCGGACTGGAAGGGGGGGAAAGTGTCCGGACTGGAAGGGGGGAAAGTGTCCGGACTGGAAGGGGGGGAAAGTGTCCGGACTGGAAGGGGGTGAAAGTGTCCGGACTGGAAGGGGGTGAAAGTGTCCGGGCTGGAAGGGGGTGAAAGTGTCCGGACTGGAAGGGAGGGAAAGTATCCGGACTGGAAGGGAGGGAAAGTGTCCGGGCTGGAAGGGGGTGAAAGTGTCCGGACTGGAAGGGGGGGAAATCGTCCGGACTGGAAGGGGGGAAAGTGTCCGGACTGGAAGGGGGGGAAGTGTCCGGACTAGAAGGGGGGGAAAGTGTCCGGACTGGAAGGGGGGGGAAAGTGTCCGGACTGGAAGGGGGGGAAAGTGTCCGGACTGGAAGGGGGGGAAAGTGTCCGGACTGGAAGGGGGTGAAAGTGTCCGGACTGGAAGGGGGTGAAAGTGTCCGGACTGGAAGGGGGGGAAAGTGTCCAGACTGGAAGGGGGGGAAAGTGTCCGGACTGGAAGGGGGGGAAAGTGTCCGGACTGGAAGGGGGGGAAAGTGTCCGGACTGAAAGGGGGGGAAAGTGTCTGGACTGGAAGGGGTTAACCTGAAGATCGCCCAGCTTTATTATTGTGATGTAACTTATTACAACACCTGGGAGCGTTAAAAAATTAGAGACGCAAATCCAGTGCGTTTCCGCCAAACTGGAAAGCGAGGGTAAGGGGATGCAGACCCCGCCACTTTCCTCATCAGAGCTCTGCAGGTGCAGCCGCTGGTCGATTATTATAAAGTCGCTCCCATTCACAGTCGCTCAGCACAGGACACAGAGAAACAAACAGCTTCAGAATAACAAGAGGGAAGAATCTGCTACAAATGTACGCAGATCACCCGGAGTGGGTGGGGTTTGTTCACCCGGAGGGGGGCGGGGTTTATTCTCAACAAAAGAGGAGTTACCCTTTAAGTCCATAAATACAATTTCTTCAGCCTGTTTTTCTATTACTTTTACCCGTTACCCCCCCCCCCCATGCGAATAACACACTTCCTGTCCAAGGGTGACCACACTCCTTCGCTGTATCTACGGTTGTCACCCAGGCCGGACATCAGGATCAACAAGAATCGTATGGACTCGGGGAAAATGTTCTCAGCCTGAAATAAGAAAACAAATGCAGCCGTCACATCTAAGGACAGGTGAGCCGCAATCTACGAAAATCTTGTTCTCGGTTTACGATTTCCTTCAGAGTGGATGTAAACTTTAAGTGACATTTTCTTTACTAAGTATTAACAATTTACATTCCTGTCTACACGCTCTCCTGCGGCGGCGGCGCGCGCCATTTCTCTGATAATAGTTTCTGACCTTTTCACCGCTCAAAAATAATTTATTGTTGAAAATTCTGAGAGCCCAACACACACAGACTGGAATGCAGAAACGTTTTGTTCCATCGGAAGCATTAAAGCAGAATTTCACTTATTATATATATATATATATGTTTATTACTATTATTATTATTTATTTTCATTTTTTTAATAATTTTTTTTAAGAATTCCACGTATGTATATTTTATTTTTATGTTTTTTTAAGAATTCCAGTTATAGATATCTAGTTTTTTTAATATAACAATTCCAGGTATAGATGTTTTATTTTTTTTTTTTTTAAAGAATTCCAGGAATGGATATTTTATTTTTATGTTTTAAGATTTCCAGGTATGGATTTTTTTTTAAACAATTTCAGGTATGGATATTTTATTTTTATGTCTTTAAGAAATCCAGTTATAGATATCTAGATTTTTTTTAATATAACAATTCCAGGTATGGATGTTTTATTTTTTTTTCAAAGAATTCCAGGTATGGATATAAAATATTTATGTTTTAAGATTTCCAAGTATGGATATTTTTTTTAAAAAACAATTCCAGTTATTGATATTTTATTTTTGTGTCTTTAAGACATCCAGGCATGGATTTTTTAAAAAGAATTCCAGGTATGGATATTTTATTATTTTTTTAACAATTCCAGGTATGGATATTTTATTTCTATGTTTTTAAGAATTCCAGGTATGGATATTTTTTATGTTTTTAGGAATTCCAGGTATGGATATTTTTTATGTTTTTAGGAATTCCAGGTATGGATATTTTTTTATGTTTTTAGGAATTCCAGGTATGGATATTTTTTATGTTTTTAGGAATTCCAGGTATGGATATTTTATTTTTATCTTTTTTAAAGAATTCCAGGTTTAAATATTTTATTTTTATGTTTTTAGGAATTCCAGGTATTGATATTTTATTTTTATTTTTTTAAAGAATTCCAGGTACAGATATTTAATTTTTATCTTTTTTAAAGAATTCCAGGTTTAAATATTTCATTTTTATGTTTTTAGGAATTTCAGGTATTGATATTTTATTTTTATTTTTTTTATTCATATATATAATTTTTTTTTTTAAATTATGGATATTGTTGTTTTTTATTGTTATTTTTGTAAAGAATTCCAGGTAAGAGTTGAATATGATTTTTTTTTTTTTACTTCTACATGCATTTATTGAATTTATCAAAGAAAGGACAACAGATGTAAAACCTGTTCAAACCCGTAAAACATGGACGTTGAAGTGATATAAAACCCAAAAGCAAACATTGATTATGTGGCAGCTTACCGATTCCTAGATGTGACGGCTGCATTCGTTTTCTTTTTTAGGCTTTCTTTCTTTTATTTTCACCAGTATATCTGTGATGTATGGGATTCTGTATGTCTCTGCGTGTGTCATGTATGTAGAAGTGATATCTGTTGATGGGGGCGCGGTCAGGGGAGATAGGAATCGCCGGGCGGAGGATCCCGGGAAACGCTCTCTCTCTCCTGTTATTGAACATTTTGGCCGCCAGTTTCCATGGCGAAGATTCCTGTTTTATTCAGATCTCCGGAGGCTGCTAATCCGTGTTGCGAGGTCATCACACGGCTGAGACTGGCGTGTCATTAATATGTAGAGGACACATTAGTCATACGTGAAGGTTCAAGCTGCTCACTGACACATCCGCTGCATTTATTGTAGACTGGCCACTGTACTGGGGGGGAGGGGCTTATGTGGTCACGGGGTGGTCTGGGAGGAGACAGTGGAGCGCAGGATTTGATTGACAGCAGCAAGAGCCAATGGATCCTTCATTTGCCTCTGTCAGCAGATAGTGGAGAGAGCTGCTACAGATGGGCTCAGCGCTAGAGTGCTCCATTTTTTTTTCCGGGGAAGGGGGGGGGGGGTTGTTTGTTTGTTTCTTTGGGGGGGGGTTGGGTTTTTTTGTTTGTTTTTCTCTTGCTCTCTCACCCCCCTCTGTCTATCACCCTCTCTTTCTCTCTCACCCCCCTCTTTCTCACCCCCATCTTCTCGCCCCCTTCTCTCCCCCACCCCAACCCTCTCTCTCACCCTCCTCTATCTCTCTCCTCCCCCTCTTTCTCTCTCACCCCCCTCTCTCTTTCACCCCCTCTCTCTCTCTCACCCACACTCTCTCACCCTCTCTCTCTCTCTCACCCACACTCTCTCACCCCCTCTCTTTCTCTTCCCCCCTCACCTACCTCTCTCCATCACCCCCCTCTTTCTCCCTCACCCTCCTCTCTCTGTCACACCCCCTTCCTTCTCTCACCCCTTTTTTTTCTCATCACCCCCACCTCCCTCTCTCCCTTACCCTCTCTCCCCTCTGTCCCTCACTCCCCTCTCTCTCTTACCCCCCCTCTCTCACCACTTGTTTCTCTCTCACACCCCTCACATTGCTCTGTCTCCTCACTCCCCTCACCTCCATCTCTCCCTTACCCCCCCTCTCTCTCACCCCCCCCTCCCTCCTTCTCTCCCCTTCTTCTGTTACTTTCCTTTTCTATTACCCCCCCCTTCTCTCTCACCCCCTCACTTCCATCTCTCTCTCACCCCCCTTCTCTTTCACCCCTCACCTTCCTCTCTCACCAGCTCACCCCTCTCCCTCTCTTTCACCCCCCCTTCTCTCTAACCCCCCTTCCATCCCACTCTCCCCTTCTTCTATTTCTCTCCTTTTCCATCTCCCCATTTCTTCACTGGTCTGATGATCCTGGGTCCCGGTTCCATGGTCTCTGTATTGTAAAGCCCGAAGCCTTTCATCCATTCATCCAAATTTCCTGTCAATTTCGGGCTAATTTTGATGCTCCTTCTAAAAATGCCAAATCAATAGCAGCCTAAACCAAAGCAACAGAAACAAAACCGCGCAAATGTTTTAGCGAGGAGAGCAGCAATCAGCGCGGCCCTCGTCAGTGCAATTACCCAGCATACGTGGGAATGCGAAACAAGTCGAAGGACGAGAAAAGCAGCAATTAGGAAATTACACACAATTATCATAGACTGGGAGATTAATTGGAACGGGTTGGAGGTTCCTCCATGCTAGATTTACTTTCCCATCACAAACTACATTTTTACTAAGTGCCTGTACATGCCACTCTGCACATGGGTATCCTTTGTATGACACATGGCACTGACATACACTATATTGCCAGAAGTGTTGGGCCCGCCCTCCCAATCATGTGATTCAGGTGTTCCAATCCCCTCCCAATCATGTGATTCAGGTGTTCCAATCCCCTCCCAATCATGTGATTCAGGTGTTCCAATCCCCTCTAAAATCATGTGATTCAGGTGTTCCAATCCCCTCCCAATCATGTGATTCAGGTGTTCCAATCCCCTCCCAATCATGTGATACAGGTGTTCCAATCCCCTCCCAATCATGTGATTCAGGTGTTCCAATCCCCTCCAATCATGTGATTCACGTGTTCCAATCCCCCCCAATCATGTGATTCAGATGTTTCAATCCCCTCCAATCATGTGATTCAGGTGTTCCAATCCCCTCCCAATCATGTGATTCAGGTGTTCCAATCCCCTCCCAATCATGTGATTCAGGTGTTCCAATCCCCTCCCAATCATGTGATTCAGGTGTTCCAATCCCCTCCAATCATGTGATTCAGGTGTTCCAATCCCCTCCCAATCATGTGATTTAGGTGTTCCAATCCCCTCCAATCATGTGATTCACGTGTTCCAATCCCCTCCAATCATGTGATTCAGGTGTTCCAATCCCCTCCAATCATGTGATTCAGGTGTCCCAATCCCCTCCCAATCATGTGACTCAGGTGTTCCAATCCCCTCCCAATCACGTGATTCAGATGTTCCAATCCCCTCCAATCATGTGATTCAGGTGTTCCAATCCCCTCCAATCATGTGATTCAGGTGTTCCAATCCCCTCCCCAATCACGTGATTCAGGTGTTCCAATCCCCTCCAATCACGTGATTCAGGTGTTCCAATCCCCTCCCAATCATGTGATTCAGGGTGTTCCAATCCCCTCCCAATCATGTGATTCAGGTGTTCCAATCGCCTCCCAATCATGTGATTCAGGTGTTCCAATCCCCTCCAATCATGTGATTCAGGTGTTCCAATCCCCTCCCAATCATGTGATTCAGGTGTTCCAATCCCCTCCAATCATGTGATTCACGTGTTCCAATCCCCTCCAATCATGTGATTCAGGTGTTCCAATCCCCTCCAATCATGTGATTCAGGTGTCCCAATCCCCTCCCAATCATGTGATTCAGGTGTTCCAATCCCCTCCCAATCATGTGATTCAGATGTTCCAATCCCCTCCAATCATGTTATTCAGGTGTTCCAATCCCCTCCAATCATGTGATTCAGGTGTTCCAATCCCCTCCCAATCACGTGATTCAGGTGTTCCAATCCCCTCCAATCACGTGATTCAGGTGTTCCAATCCCCTCCAATCATGTGATTCAGGTGTTCCAATCCCCTCCCAATCATGTGATTCAGGTGTCCCAATCCCCTCCCAATCATGTGGTTCAGGTGTTCCAATCCCCTCCCAATCATGTGATTCAGGTGTTCCAATCCCCTCCCAATCATGTGATTCAGGTGTTCCAATCCCCTCCAATCATGTGATTCAGGTGTTTCAATCCCCTCCCAATCATGTGATTCAGGTGTTCCAATCCCCTCCCAATGATGTGATTCAGGTGTTCCAATCCCCTCCCAATCATGTGATTCAGGTGTTCCAATCCCCTCCCAATCATGTGATTCAGGTGTTCCAAACCCCTCCAATCATGTGATTCAGGTGTTTCAATCCCTCCCGATCATGGTAATCAGGTGTTCCAATCCGCTCCCAATCACATGATTCAGGTGTTCCATTCCCCTCCAATCATGTGATTCAGGTGTTCCAATCCCCTCCAATCATGTTATTCAGGTGTTCCAATCTCCTCCCAAACATGTTGATTCAGGTGTTCCAATCCCCTCCATATCATGTGATTCAGGTGTTCCAATCCCCTCCAATCATGTGATTCAGGTGTTCCAATCCCCTCCCAATCATATGATTCAGGTGTTTCCAATCCCCTCCAATCATGTGATACACGTGTTCCAATCCCCCCCAATCATGTGATTCAGGTGTTCCAATCCCCTCCAATCATGTGATTCAGGTGCCCCAATCCCTCCCAATCATGTGATTCAGGTGTTCCAATCCCCTCCCAATCATGTGATTCAGATGTTTCAATCCCCTCCAATCATGTGATTCAGGTGTTCCAATCCCCTCCCAATCATGTGATTCAGGTGTTCCAATCCCCTCCCAATCATGTGATTCAGGTGTTCCAATCCCCTCCAATCATGTGATTCAGGTGTTCCAATCCCCTCCAATCATGTGATTCAGGTGTCCCAATCCCCTCCCAATCATGTGATTCAGGTGTTCCAATCCCTCCCAATCACGTGATTCAGATGTTCCAATCCCTCCAATCATGTGATTCAGGTGTTCCAATCCTCCAATCATGTGATTCAGGTGTTCCAATCCCCTCCCAATCACGTGATTCAGGTGTTCCAATCCCCTCCAATCACGTGATTCAGGTGTTCCAATCCCCTCCCAATCATGTGATTCAGGTGTTCCAATCCCCTCCCAATCATGTGATTCAGGTGTTCCAATCGCCTCCCAATCATGTGATTCAGGTGTTCCAATCCCCTCCCAATCATGTGATTCAGGTGTTCCAATCCCCTCCCAATCATGTGATTCAGGTGTTCCAATCCCCTCCAATCATGTGATTCACGTGTTCCAATCGCCTCCAATCATGTGATTCAGGTGTTCCAATCCCCTCCCAATGATGTGATTCAGGTGTTCCAATCCCCTCCCAATCATGTGATTCAGGTGTTCCAATCCCCTCCCAATCATGTGATTCAGGTGTTCCAAACCCCTCCAATCATGTGATTCAGGTGTTTCAATCCCCTCCCGATCATGGTAATCAGGTGTTCCAATCCCCTCCCAATCACATGATTCAGGTGTTCCATTCCCCTCCAATCATGTGATTCAGGTGTTCCAATCCCCTCCAATCATGTTATTCAGGTGTTCCAATCTCCTCCCAAACATGTGATTCAGGTGTTTCAATCCCCTCCCAATCATGTGATTCAGGTGTTTCCAATCCCCTCCCAATGATGTGATTCAGGTGTTCCAATCCCCTCCCAATCATGTGATTCAGGTGTTCCAATCCCCTCCCAATCATGTGATTCAGGTGTTCCAAACCCCTCCAATCATGTGATTCAGGTGTTTCAATCCCCTCCCGATCATGGTAATCAGGTGTTCCAATCCGCTCCCAATCACATGATTCAGGTGTTCCATTCCCCTCCAATCATGTGATTCAGGTGTTCCAATCCCCTCCAATCATGTTATTCAGGTGTTCCAATCTCCTCCCAAACATGTGATTCAGGTGTTCCAATCCCCTCCATATCATGTGATTCAGGTGTTCCAATCCCCTCCAATCATGTGATTCAGGTGTTCCAATCCCCTCCCAATCATATGATTCAGGTGTTCCAATCCCCTCCAATCATGTGATACACGTGTTCCAATCCCCCCCAATCATGTGATTCAGGTGTTCCAATCCCCTCCAATCATGTGATTCAGGTGCCCAATCCCCTCCCAATCATGTGATTCAGGTGTTCCAATCCCCTCCCAATCATGTGATTCAGATGTTTCAATCCCCTCCAATCATGTGATTCAGGTGTTCCAATCCCCTCCCAATCATGTGATTCAGGTGTTCCAATCCCCTCCCAATCATGTGATTCAGGTGTTCCAATCCCCTCCAATCATGTGATTCAGGTGTTCCATCCCCTCCAATCATGTGATTCAGGTGTCCCAATCCCCTCCCAATCATGTGATTCAGGTGTTCCAATCCCCTCCCAATCACGTGATTCAGATGTTCCAATCCCCTCCAATCATGTGATTCAGGTGTTCCAATCCCCTCCAATCATGTGATTCAGGTGTTCCAATCCCCTCCCAATCACGTGATTCAGGTGTTCCAATCCCCTCCAATCACGTGATTCAGGTGTTCCAATCCCCTCCCAATCATGTGATTCAGGTGTTCCAATCCCCTCCCAATCATGTGATTCAGGTGTTCCAATCGCCTCCCAATCATGTGATTCAGGTGTTCCAATCCCCTCCCAATCATGTGATTCAGGTGTTCCAATCCCCTCCCAATCATGTGATTCAGGTGTTCCAATCCCCTCCAATCATGTGATTCACGTGTTCCAATCGACTCCAATCATGTGATTCAGGTTGTTCCAATCCCCTCCCAATGATGTGATTCAGGTGTTCCAATCCCCTCCCAATCATGTGATTCAGGTGTTCCAATCCCTCCCAATCATGTGATTCAGGTGTTCCAAACCCCTCCAATCATGTGATTCAGGTGTTTCAATCCCCTCCGATCATGGTAATCAGGTGTTCCAATCCCCTCCCAATCACATGATTCAGGTGTTCCATTCCCCTCCAATCATGTGATTCAGGTGTTCCAATCCCCTCCAATCATGTTATTCAGGTGTTCCAATCTCCTCCCAAACATGTGATTCAGGTGTTCCAATCCCCTCCATATCATGTGATTCAGGTGTTCCAATCCCCTCCAATCATGTGATTCAGGTGTTCCAATCCCCTCCCAATCATATGATTCAGGTGTTCCAATCCCCTCCAATCATGTGATTCAGGTGTTCCAAATCCCCTCCCAATCACGTGATTCAGATGTTCCAATCCCCTCCAATCATGTGATTCAGGTGTTCCAATCCCCTCCAATCATGTGATTCAGGTGTTCCAATCCCTCCAATCACGTGATTCAGGTGTTCCAATCCCCTCCCAATCATGTGATTCAGGTGTTCCAATCCCTCCCAATCATGTGATTCAGGTGTTCCAATCGCCTCCCAATCATGTGATTCAGGTGTTCCAATCCCCTCCAATCATGTGATTCAGGTGTTCCAATCCCCTCCCAATCATGTGATTCAGGTGTTCCAATCCCCTCCAATCATGTGATTCACGTGTTCCAATCCCCTCCAATCATGTGATTCAGGTGTTCCAATCCCCTCCAATCATGTGATTCAGGTGTCCCAATCCCCTCCCAATCATGTGATTCAGGTGTTCCAATCCCCTCCCAATCATGTGATTCAGATGTTCCAATCCCCTCCAATCATGTTATTCAGGTGTTCCAATCCCCTCCAATCATGTGATTTCAGGTGTTCCAATCCCCCTCCCAATCACGTGATTCAGGTGTTCCAATCCCCTCCAATCACGTGATTCAGGTGTTCCAATCCCCTCCCAATCATGTGATTCAGGTGTTCCAATCCCCTCCCAATCATGTGATTCAGGTGTCCAATCCCCTCCCAATCATGTGGTTCAGGTGTTCCAATCCCCTCCCAATCATGTGATTCAGGTGTTCCAATCCCCTCCCAATCATGTGATTCAGGTGTTCCAATCCCCTCCAATCATGTGATTCAGGTGTTTCAATCCCCTCCCAATCATGTGATTCAGGTGTTCCAATCCCCTCCCAATGATGTGATTCAGGTGTTCCAATCGCCTCCCAATCATGTGATTCAGGTGTTCCAATCCCCTCCCAATCATGTGATTCAGGTGTTCCAAACCCCTCCAATCATGTGATTCAGGTGTTTCAATCCCTCCCGATCATGGTAATCAGGTGTTCCAATCCCTCCCAATCACATGATTCAGGTGTTCCATTCCCCTCCAATCATGTGATTCAGGTGTTCCAATCCCCTCCAATCATGTTATTCAGGTGTTCCAATCTCCTCCCAAACATGTGATTCAGGTGTTCCAATCCCCTCCATATCATGTGATTCAGGTGTTCCAATCCCCTCCAATCATGTGATTCAGGTGTTCCAATCCCCTCCCAATCATATGATTCAGGTGTTCCAATCCCCTCCAATCATGTGATTCACGTGTTCCAATCCCCCCCAATCATGTGATTCAGGTGTTCCAATCCCCTCCAATCATGTGATTCAGGTGCCCCAATCCCCTCCCAATCATGTGATTCAGGTGTTCCAATCCCCTCCCAATCATGTGATTCAGATGTTTCAATCCCCTCCAATCATGTGATTCAGGTGTTCCAATCCCCTCCCAATCATGTGATTCAGGTGTTCCAATCCCCTCCCAATCATGTGATTCAGGTGTTCCAATCCCCTCCAATCATGTGATTCAGGTGTTCCAATCCCCTCCAATCATGTGATTCAGGTGTTCCAATCTCCTCCAATCATGTGATTCAGGTGTCCCAATCCCCTCCCAATCATGTGATTCAGGTGTTCCAATCCCCTCCCAATCACGTGATTCAGATGTTCCAATCCCTTCCAATCATGTGATTCAGGTGTTCCAATCCCCTCCAATCATGTGATTCAGGTGTTCCAATCCCCTCCCAATCACGTGATTCAGGTGTTCCAATCCCTCCAATCACGTGATTCAGGTGTTCCAATCCCCTCCCAATCATGTGATTCAGGTGTTCCAATCCCCTCCCAATCATGTGATTCAGGTGTTCCAATCACCTCCCAATCATGTGATTCAGGTGTTCCAATCCCCTCCCAATCATGTGATTCAGGTTTTCCCAATCCCCTCCCAATCATGTGATTCAGGTGTTCCAATCCCCTCCAATCATGTGATTCACGTGTTCCAATCGCCTCCAATCATGTGATTCAGGTGTTCCAATCCCCTCCAATCATGTGATTCAGGTGTTCCAATCCCCTCCCAATCATGTGATTCAGGTGTTCCAATCCCCTCCCAATCATGTGATTCAGGTGTTCCAAAACCCCTCCAATCATGTGATTCAGGTGTTTCTATCCCCTCCCGATCATGGTAATCAGGTGTTCCAATCCCCTCCCAATCACATGATTCAGGTGTTCCATTCCCCTCCAATCATGTGTTTCAGGTGTTCCAATCCCCTCCAATCTAGTTATTCAGGTGTTCCAATCTCCTCCCAAACATGTGATTCAGGTGTTCCAATCCCCTCCATATCATGTGATTCAGGTGTTCCAATCCCCTCCAATCATGTGATTCAGGTGTTCCAATCCCCTCCCAATCATATGATTCAGGTGTTCCAATCCCCTCCAATCATGTGATTCAGGTGTTCCAATCCCTCCCAATCACGTGATTCAGATGTTCCAATCCCCTCCAATCATGTGATTCAGGTGTTCCAATCCCCTCCAATCATGTGATTCAGGTGTTCCAATCCCTCCAATCACGTGATTCAGGTGTTCCAATCCCCTCCCAATCATGTGATTCAGGTGTTCCAATCCCCTCCCAATCATGTGATTCAGGTGTTCCAATCGCCTCCCAATCATGTGATTCAGGTGTTCCAATCCCCTCCATCATGTGATTCAGGTGTTCCAATCCCCTCCCAATCATGTGATTCAGGTGTTCCAATCCCCTCCAATCATGTGATTCACGTGTTCCAATCCCCTCCAATCATGTGATTCAGGTGTTCCAATCCCCTCCAATCATGTGATTCAGGTGTCCCAATCCCCTCCCAATCATGTGATTCAGGTGTTCCAATCCCCTCCCAATCATGTGATTCAGATGTTCCAATCCCCTCCAATCATGTTATTCAGGTGTTCCAATCCCCTCCAATCATGTGATTCAGGTGTTCCAATCCCCTCCCAATCACGTGATTCAGGTGTTCCAATCCCCTCCAATCACGTGATTCAGGTGTTCCAATCCCCTCCCAATCATGTGATTCAGGTGTTCCAATCCCCTCCCAATCATGTGATTCAGGTGTCCCAATCCCCTCCCAATCATGTGGTTCAGGTGTTCCAATCCCCTCCCAATCATGTGATTCAGGTGTTCCAATCCCCTCCCAATCATGTGATTCAGGTGTTCCAATCCCCTCCAATCATGTGATTCAGGTGTTTCAATCCCCTCCCAATCATGTGATTCAGGTGTTCCAATCCCCTCCCAATGATGTGATTCAGGTGTTCCAATCGCCTCCCAATCATGTGATTCAGGTGTTCCAATCCCCTCCCAATCATGTGATTCAGGTGTTCCAAACCCCTCCAATCATGTGATTCAGGTGTTTCAATCCCCTCCCGATCATGGTAATCAGGTGTTCCAATCCCCTCCCAATCACATGATTCAGGTGTTCCATTCCCCTCCAATCATGTGATTCAGGTGTTCCAATCCCCTCCAATCATGTTATTCAGGTGTTCCAATCTCCTCCCAAACATGTTGATTCAGGTGTTCCAATCCCCTCCATATCATGTGATTCAGGTGTTCCAATCCCCTCCAATCATGTGATTCAGGTGTTCCAATCCCCTCCCAATCATATGATTCAGGTGTTCCAATCCCCTCCAATCATGTGATTCACGTGTTCCAAATCCCCCCAATCATGTGATTCAGGTGTTCCAATCCCCTCCAATCATGTGATTTCAGGTGCCCCAATCCCCTCCCAATCATGTGATTCAGGTGTTCCAATCCCCTCCCAATCATGTGATTCAGATGTTTCAATCCCCTCCAATCATGTGATTCAGGTGTTCCAATCCCCTCCCAATCATGTGATTCAGGTGTTCCAATCCCCTCCCAATCATGTGATTCAGGTGTTCCAATCCCCTCCAATCATGTGATTCAGGTGTTCCAATCCCCTCCAATCATGTGATTCAGGTGTTCCAATCTCCTCCCAATCATGTGATTCAGGTGTCCCAATCCCCTCCCAATCATGTGATTCAGGTGTTCCAATCCCCTCCCAATCACGTGATTCAGATGTTCCAATCCCTTCCAATCATGTGATTCAGGTGTTCCAATCCCCTCCAATCATGTGATTCAGGTGTTCCAATCCCCTCCCAATCACGTGATTCAGGTGTTCCAATCCCCTCCAATCACGTGATTCAGGTGTTCCAATCCCCTCCCAATCATGTGATTCAGGTGTTCCAATCCCCTCCCAATCATGTGATTCAGGTGTTCCAATCACCTCCCAATCATGTGATTCAGGTGTTCCAATCCCCTCCCAATCATGTGATTCAGGTGTTCCAATCCCCTCCCAATCATGTGATTCAGGTGTTCCAATCCCCTCCAATCATGTGATTCACGTGTTCCAATCGCCTCCAATCATGTGATTCAGGTGTTCCAATCCCCTCCAATCATGTGATTCAGGTGTTCCAATCCCCTCCCAATCATGTGATTCAGGTGTTCCAATCCCCTCCCAATCATGTGATTCAGGTGTTCCAAACCCCTCCAATCATGTGATTCAGGTGTTTCTATCCCCTCCCGATCATGGTAATCAGGTGTTCCAATCCCCTCCCAATCACATGATTCAGGTGTTCCATTCCCCTCCAATCATGTGTTTCAGTGTTCCAATCCCCTCCAATCATGTTATTCAGGTGTTCCAATCTCCTCCCAAACATGTGATTCAGGTGTTCCAATCCCCTCCATATCATGTGATTCAGGTGTTCCAATCCCCTCCAATCATGTGATTCAGGTGTTCCAATCCCCTCCCAATCATATGATTCAGGTGTTCCAATCCCCTCCAATCATGTGATTCAGGTGTTCCAATCCCCTCCCAATCACGTGATTCAGATGTTCCAATCCCCTCCAATCATGTGATTCAGGTGTTCCAATCCCCTCCAATCATGTGATTCAGGTGTTCCAATCCCCTCCCAATCACGTGATTCAGGTGTTCCAATCCCCTCCAATCACGTGATTCAGGTGTTCCAATCCCCTCCCAATCATGTGATTTAGGTGTTCCAATCCCCCCCAATCATGTGATTCAGGTGTTCCAATCGCCTCCCAATCATGTGATTCAAGTGTTCCAATCCCCTCCCAATCATGTGATTCAGGTGTTCCAATCCCCTCCCAATCATGTGATTCAGGTGTTCCAATCCCCTCCAATCATGTGATTCACGTGTTCCAATCCCCTCCAATCATGTGATTCAGGTGTTCCAATCCCCTCCAATCATGTGATTCAGGTGTCCCAATCCCCTCCCAATCATGTGATTCAGTTGTTCCAAACCCCTCCCAATCACGTGATTCAGATGTTCCAATCCCCTCCAATCATGTGATTCAGGTGTTCCAATCCCCTCCAATCATGTGATTCAGGTGTTCCAATCCCCTCCCAATCACGTGATTCAGTTGTTTCAATCCCCTCCAATCACGTGATTCAGGTGTTCCAATCCCCTCCCAATCATGTGATTCAGGTGTTCCAATCCCCTCCCAATCATGTGCTTCAGGTGTCCCAATCCCCTCCCAATCATGTGGTTCAGGTGTTCCAATCCTCTTCCAATCACCTGATTCAAGTGTTCCAATCCCCTCCAATCATGTGATTCAGGTGTTCCAATCCCCTCCCAATCATGTGATTCAGGTGTTCCAATCCCCTCCCAATCATGTGATTCAGGTGTTCCAATCCCCTCCCAATCATGTGATTCAGGTGTTCCAATCCCCTCCCAATCATGTGATTCAGGTGTTCCAAACCCCTCCAATCTGGTGATTCAGGTGTTCCAATCCCCTCCAATCATGTGATTCAGGTGTTCCAATCCCCTTCCAATCATGTGATTCAGGTGTTCCAATCCCCTCCAATCATGTGATTCACGTGTTCCAATCCCTCCAATCATGTGATTCAGGTGTTCCAATCCCCTCCAATCATGTGATTCAGGTGTCCCAATCCCCTCCCAATCATGTGATTCAGGTGTTCCAATCCCCTCCCAATCACGTGATTCAGATGTTCCAATCCCCTCCAATCATGTGATTCAGGTGTTCCAATCCCCTCCAATCATGTGATTCAGGTGTTCCAATCCCCTCCCAATCACGTGATTCAGTTGTTCCAATCCCCTCCAATCACGTGATTCAGGTGTTCCAATCCCCTCCCAATCATGTGATTCAGGTGTTCCAATCCCCTCCCAATCATGTGATTCAGGTGTCCCAATCCGCTCCCAATCATGTGGTTCAGGTGTTCCAAACCCCTCCAATCATGTGATTCAGGTGTTTCAATCCCCTCCCGATCATGGTAATCAGGTGTTCCAATCCCCTCCCAATCACATGATTCAGGTGTTCCATTCCCCTCCAATCATGTGATTCAGGTGTTCCAATCCCCTCCAATCATGTTATTCAGGTGTTCCAATCTCCTCCCAAACATGTGATTCAGGTGTTCCAATCCCCTCCATATCATGTGATTCAGGTGTTCCAATCCCCTCCAATCATGTGATTCAGGTGTTCCAATTACCTCCCAATCATATGATTCAGGTGTTCCAATCCCCTCCAATCATGTGATTCAGGTGTTCCAATCCCCTCCCAATCATGTGATTCAGGTGTTCCAATCCCCTCCAATCATGTGATTCAGGTGCCCCAATCCCCTCCCAATCATGTGATTCAGGTGTTCCAATCCCCTCCCAATCATGTGATTCAGATGTTTCAATCCCCTCCAATCATGTGATTCAGGTGTTCCAATCCCCTCCCAATCATGTGATTCAGGTGTTCCAATCCCCTCCCAATCATGTGATTCAGGTGTTCCAATCCCCTCCCAATCATGTGATTCAGGTGTTCCAATCCCCTCCCAATCATGTGATTCAGGTGTTCCAATCCCCTCCAATCATGTGATTCAAGTGTTCCAATCCCCTCCAATCATGTGATTCAGGTGTCCCAATCCCCTCCCAATCATGTGATTCAGGTGTTCCAATCCCCTCCCAATCACGTGATTCAGATGTTCCAATCCCCTCCAATCATGTGATTCAGGTGTTCCAATCCCCTCCAATCATGTGATTCAGGTGTTCCAATCCCCTCCCAATCACGTGATTCAGGTGTTCCAATCCCCTCCAATCACGTGATTCAGGTGTTCCAATCCCCTCCCAATCATGTGATTCAGGTGTTCCAATCCCCTCCCAATCATGTGATTCAGGTGTTCCAATCCCCTCCATATCATGTGATTCAGGTGTTCCAATCCCCTCCAATCATGTGATTCAGGTGTTCCAATCCCCTCCCAATCATATGATTCAGGTGTTCCAATCCCCTCCAATCATGTGATTCACGTGTTCCAATCCCCCCCAATCATGTGATTCAGGTGTTCCAATCCCCTCCAATCATGTGATTCAGGTGCCCCAATCCCCTCCCAATCATGTGATTCAGGTGTTCCAATCCCCTCCCAATCATGTGATTCAGATGTTTCAATCCCCTCCAATCATGTGATTCAGGTGTTCCAATCCCCTCCCAATCATGTGATTCAGGTGTTCCAATCCCCTCCCAATCATGTGATTCAGGTGTTCCAATCCCCTCCAATCATGTGATTCAGGTGTTTCAATCCCCTCCAAACATGTGATTCAGGTGTTCCAATCCCCTCCAATCATGTGATTCAGGTGTCCCAATCCCCTCCCAATCATGTGATTCAGGTGTTCCAATCCCCTCCCAATCACGTGATTCAGATGTTCCAATCCCCTCCAATCATGTGATTCAGGTGTTCCAATCCCCTCCAATCATGTGATTCAGGTGTTCCAATCCCCTCCCAATCACGTGATTCAGGTGTTCCAATCCCCTCCAA
This sequence comes from Staurois parvus, assembly GCF_062004578.1. Classification (NCBI taxonomy): domain Eukaryota; kingdom Metazoa; phylum Chordata; class Amphibia; order Anura; family Ranidae; genus Staurois; species Staurois parvus. The sequence goes on along the minus strand of NW_028320914.1, from coordinate 36,560 downwards.
TCACGTGATTCAGGTGTTCCAATCCCCTCCCAATCATGTGATTCAGGTGTTCCAATCCCCTCCCAATCATGTGATTCAGGTGTTCCAATCGCCTCCCAATCATGTGATTCAGGTGTTCCAATCCCCTCCCAATCATGTGATTCAGGTGTTCCAATCCCCTCCCAATCATGTGATTCAGGTGTTCCAATCCCCTCCAATCATGTGATTCACGTGTTCCAATCGCCTCCAATCATGTGATTCAGGTGTTCCAATCCCCTCCCAATGATGTGATTCAGGTGTTCCAATCCCCTCCCAATCATGTGATTCAGGTGTTCCAATCCCCTCCCAATCATGTGATTCAGGTGTTCCAAACCCCTCCAATCATGTGATTCAGGTGTTTCAATCCCCTCCCAATCATGGTAATCAGGTGTTCCAATCCCCTCCCAATCACATGATTCAGGTGTTCCATTCCCCTCCAATCATGTGATTCAGGTGTTCCAATCCCCTCCAATCATGTTATTCAGGTGTTCCAATCTCCTCCCAAACATGTGATTCAGGTGTTCCAATCCCCTCCATATCATGTGATTCAGGTGTTCCAATCCCCTCCTATCTTGTGATTCAGGTGTTCCAATCCCCTCCCAATCATATGATTCAGGTGTTCCAATCCCCTCCAATCATGTGATTCAGGTGTTCCAATCCCGTCCCAATCACGTGATTCAGATGTTCCAATCCCCTCCAATCATGTGATTCAGGTGTTCCAATCCCCTCCAATCATGTGATTCAGGTGTTCCAATCCCCTCCAATCACGTGATTCAGGTTTTCCAATCCCCTCCCAATCATGTGATTCAGGTGTTCCAATCCCCTCCCAATCATGTGATTCAGGTGTTCCAATCGCCTCCCAATCATGTGATTCAGGTGTTCCAATCCCCTCCAATCATGTGATTCAGGTGTTCCAATCCCCTCCCAATCATGTGATTCAGGTGTTCCAATCCCCTCCAATCATGTGATTCACGTGTTCCAATCCCCTCCAATCATGTGATTCAGGTGTTCCAATCCCCTCCAATCATGTGATTCAGGTGTCCCAATCCCCTCCCAATCATGTGATTCAGGTGTTCCAATCCCCTCCCAATCATGTGATTCAGATGTTCCAATCCCCTCCAATCATGTTATTCAGGTGTTCCAATCCCCTCCAATCATGTGATTCAGGTGTTCCAATCCCCTCCCAATCACGTGATTCAGGTGTTCCAATCCCCTCCAATCACGTGATTCAGGTGTTCCAATCCCCTCCCAATCATGTGATTCAGGTGTTCCAATCCCCTCCCAATCATGTGATTCAGGTGTCCCAATCCCCTCCCAATCATGTGGTTCAGGTGTTCCAATCCCCTCCCAATCATGTGATTCAGGTGTTCCAATCCCCTCCCAATCATGTGATTCAGGTGTTCCAATCCCCTCCAATCATGTGATTCAGGTGTTTCAATCCCCTCCCAATCATGTGATTCAGGTGTTCCAATCCCCTCCCAATGATGTGATTCAGGTGTTCCAATCCCCTCCCAATCATGTGATTCAGGTGTTCCAATCCCCTCCCAATCATGTGATTCAGGTGTTCCAAACCCCTCCAATCATGTGATTCAGGTGTTTCAATCCCCTCCCGATCATGGTAATCAGGTGTTCCAATCCCCTCCCAATCACATGATTCAGGTGGTCCATTCCCCTCCAATCATGTGATTCAGGTGTTCCAATCCCCTCCAATCATGTTATTCAGGTGTTCCAATCTCCTCCCAAACATGTGATTCAGGTGTTCCAATCCCCTCCATATCATGTGATTCAGGTGTTCCAATCCCCTCCAATCATGTGATTCAGGTGTTCCAATCCCCTCCCAATCATATGATTCAGGTGTTCCAATCCCCTCCAATCATGTGATTCACGTGTTCCAATCCCCCCCAATCATGTGATTCAGGTGTTCCAATCCCCTCCAATCATGTGATTCAGGTGCCCCAATCCCCTCCCAATCATGTGATTCAGGTGTTCCAATCCCCTCCCAATCATGTGATTCAGATGTTTCAATCCCCTCCAATCATGTGATTCAGGTGTTCCAATCCCCTCCCAATCATGTGATTCAGGTGTTCCAATCCCCTCCCAATCATGTGATTCAGGTGTTCCAATCCCCTCCAATCATGTGATTCAGGTGTTCCAATCCCCTCCAATCATGTGATTCAGGTGTTCCAATCCCCTCCCAATCATGTGATTCAGGTGTTCCAATCCCCTCCCAATCACGTGATTCAGATGTTCCAATCCCCTCCAATCATGTGATTCAGGTGTTCCAATCCCCTCCAATCATGTGATTCAGGTGTCCCAATCCCCTCCCAATCATGTGATTCAGGTGTTCCAATCCCCTCCCAATCACGTGATTCAGATGTTCCAATCCCCTCCAATCATGTGATTCAGGTGTTCCAATCCCCTCCAATCATGTGATTCAGGTGTTCCAATCCCCTCCAATCATGTGATTCAGGTGTTCCAATCCCCTCCCAATCACGTGATTCAGGTGTTCCAATCCCCTCCAATCACGTGATTCAAGTGTTCCAATCCCCTCCCAATCATGTGATTCAGGTGTTCCAATCCCCTCCCAATCATGTGATTCAGGTGTTCCAATCGCCTCCCAATCATGTGATTCAGGTGTTCCAATACCCTCCCAATCATGTGATTCAGGTGTTCCAATCCCCTCCCAATCATGTGATTCAGGTGTTCCAATCCCCTCCAATCATGTGATTCACGTGTTCCAATCGCCTCCAATCATGTGATTCAGGTGTTCAGAATCCCCTCCCAATGATGTGATTCAGGTGTTCCAATCCCCTCCCAATCATGTGATTCAGGTGTTCCAATCCCCTCCCAATCATGTGATTCAGGTGTTCCAAACCCCTCCAATCATGTGATTCAGGTGTTTCAATCCCCTCCCGATCATGGTAATCAGGTGTTCCAATCCCCTCCCAATCACATGATTCAGGTGTTCCATTCCCCTCCAATCATGTGATTCAGGTGTTCCAATCCCCTCCAATCATGTGATTCACGTGTTCCAATCCCCCCCAATCATGTGATTCAGGTGTTCCAATCCCCTCCAATCATGTGATTCAGGTGCCCCAATCCCCTCCCAATCATGTGATTCAGGTGTTCCAATCCCCTCCCAATCATGTGATTCAGATGTTTCAATCCCCTCCAATCATGTGATTCAGGTGTTCCAATCCCCTCCCAATCATGTGATTCAGGTGTTCCAATCCCCTCCCAATCATGTGATTCAGGTGTTCCAATCCCCTCCAATCATGTGATTCAGGTGTTCCAATCCCCTCCAATCATGTGATTCAGGTGTTCCAATCCCCTCCCAATCATGTGATTCAGGTGTTCCAATCCCCTCCCAATCACGTGATTCAGATGTTCCAATCCCCTCCAATCATGTGATTCAGGTGTTCCAATCCCCTCCAATCATGTGATTCAGGTGTCCCAATCCCCTCCCAATCATGTGATTCAGGTGTTCCAATCCCCTCCCAATCACGTGATTCAGATGTTCCAATCCCCTCCAATCATGTGATTCAGGTGTTCCAATCCCCTCCAATCATGTGATTCAGGTGTTCCAATCCCCTCCAATCATGTGATTCAGGTGTTCCAATCCCCTCCCAATCACGTGATTCAGGTGTTCCAATCCCCTCCAATCACGTGATTCAAGTGTTCCAATCCCCTCCCAATCATGTGATTCAGGTGTTCCAATCCCCTCCCAATCATGTGATTCAGGTGTTCCAATCGCCTCCCAATCATGTGATTCAGGTGTTCCAATCCCCTCCCAATCATGTGATTCAGGTGTTCCAATCCCCTCCCAATCATGTGATTCAGGTGTTCCAATCCCCTCCAATCATGTGATTCACGTGTTCCAATCGCCTCCAATCATGTGATTCAGGTGTTCAGAATCCCCTCCCAATGATGTGATTCAGGTGTTCCAATCCCCTCCCAATCATGTGATTCAGGTGTTCCAATCCCCTCCCAATCATGTGATTCAGGTGTTCCAAACCCCTCCAATCATGTGATTCAGGTGTTTCAATCCCCTCCCGATCATGGTAATCAGGTGTTCCAATCCCCTCCCAATCACATGATTCAGGTGTTCCATTCCCCTCCAATCATGTGATTCAGGTGTTCCAATCCCCTCCAATCATGTTATTCAGGTGTTCCAATCTCCTCCCAAACATGTGATTCAGGTGTTCCAATCCCCTCCATATCATGTGATTCAGGTGTTCCAATCCCCTCCAATCATGTGATTCAGGTGTTCCAATCCTCTCCCAATCATATGATTCAGGTGTTCCAATCCCCTCCAATCATGTGATTCAGGTGTTCCAATCCCCTCCCAATCACGTGATTCAGATGTTCCAATCCCCTCCAATCATGTGATTCAGGTGTTCCAATCCCCTCCAATCATGTGATTCAGGTGTTCCAATCCCCTCCCAATCACGTGATTCAGGTGTTCCAATCCCCTCCAATCACGTGATTCAGGTGTTCCAATCCCCTCCCAATCATGTGATTTAGGTGTTCCAATCCCCCCCAATCATGTGATTCAGGTGTTCCAATCGCCTCCCAATCATGTGATTCAAGTGTTCCAATCCCCTCCCAATCATGTGATTCAGGTGTTCCAATCCCCTCCCAATCATGTGATTCAGGTGTTCCAATCCCCTCCAATCATGTGATTCACGTGTTCCAATCCCCTCCAATCATGTGATTCAGGTGTTCCAATCCCCTCCAATCATGTGATTCAGGTGTCCCAATCCCCTCCCAATCATGTGATTCAGTTGTTCCAAACCCCTCCCAATCACGTGATTCAGATGTTCCAATCCCCTCCAATCATGTGATTCAGGTGTTCCAATCCCCTCCAATCATGTGATTCAGGTGTTCCAATCCCCTCCCAATCACGTGATTCAGTTGTTTCAATCCCCTCCAATCACGTGATTCAGGTGTTCCAATCCCCTCCCAATCATGTGATTCAGGTGTTCCAATCCCCTCCCAATCATGGGATTCAGGTGTTCCAATCCCCTCCCAATCATGTGGTTCAGGTGTTCCAATCCTCTTCCAATCACCTGATTCAAGTGTTCCAATCCCCTCCAATCATGTGATTCAGGTGTTCCAATCCCCTCCCAATCATGTGATTCAGGTGTTCCAATCCCCTCCCAATCATGTGATTCAGGTGTTCCAATCCCCTCCCAATCATGTGATTCAGGTGTTCCAATCCCCTCCCAATCATGTGATTCAGGTGTTCCAAACCCCTCCAATCTGGTGATTCAGGTGTTCCAATCCCCTCCAATCATGTGATTCAGGTGTTCCAATCCCCTCCCAATCATGTGATTCAGGTGTTCCAATCCCCTCCAATCATGTGATTCACGTGTTCCAATCCCTCCAATCATGTGATTCAGGTGTTCCAATCCCCTCCAATCATGTGATTCAGGTGTCCCAATCCCCTCCCAATCATGTGATTCAGGTGTTCCAATCCCCTCCCAATCACGTGATTCAGATGTTCCAATCCCCTCCAATCATGTGATTCAGGTGTTCCAATCCCCTCCAATCATGTGATTCAGGTGTTCCAATCCCCTCCCAATCACGTGATTCAGTTGTTCCAATCCCCTCCAATCACGTGATTCAGGTGTTCCAATCCCCTCCCAATCATGTGATTCAGGTGTTCCAATCCCCTCCCAATCATGTGATTCAGGTGTCCCAATCCGCTCCCAATCATGTGGTTCAGGTGTTCCAAACCCCTCCAATCATGTGATTCAGGTGTTTCAATCCCCTCCCGATCATGGTAATCAGGTGTTCCAATCCCCTCCCAATCACATGATTCAGGTGTTCCATTCCCCTCCAATCATGTGATTCAGGTGTTCCAATCCCCTCCAATCATGTTATTCAGGTGTTCCAATCTCCTCCCAAACATGTGATTCAGGTGTTCCAATCCCCTCCATATCATGTGATTCAGGTGTTCCAATCCCCTCCAATCATGTGATTCAGGTGTTCCAATCCCCTCCCAATCATATGATTCAGGTGTTCCAATCCCCTCCAATCATGTGATTCAGGTGTTCCAATCCCCTCCCAATCATGTGATTCAGGTGTTCCAATCCCCTCCAATCATGTGATTCAGGTGCCCCAATCCCCTCCCAATCATGTGATTCAGGTGTTCCAATCCCCTCCCAATCATGTGATTCAGATGTTTCAATCCCCTCCAATCATGTGATTCAGGTGTTCCAATCCCCTCCCAATCATGTGATTCAGGTGTTCCAATCCCCTCCCAATCATGTGATTCAGGTGTTCCAATCCCCTCCCAATCATGTGATTCAGGTGTTCCAATCCCCTCCAATCATGTGATTCAGGTGTTCCAATCCCCTCCAATCATGTGATTCAAGTGTTCCAATCCCCTCCAATCATGTGATTCAGGTGTCCCAATCCCCTCCCAATCATGTGATTCAGGTGTTCCAATCCCCTCCCAATCACGTGATTCAGATGTTCCAATCCCCTCCAATCATGTGATTCAGGTGTTCCAATCCTCTCCCAATCATATGATTCAGGTGTTCCAATCCCCTCCAATCATGTGATTCAGGTGTTCCAATCCCCTCCCAATCACGTGATTCAGATGTTCCAATCCCCTCCAATCATGTGATTCAGGTGTTCCAATCCCCTCCAATCATGTGATTCAGGTGTTCCAATCCCCTCCCAATCACGTGATTCAGGTGTTCCAATCCCCTCCAATCACGTGATTCAGGTGTTCCAATCCCCTCCCAATCATGTGATTTAGGTGTTCCAATCCCCCCCAATCATGTGATTCAGGTGTTCCAATCGCCTCCCAATCATGTGATTCAAGTGTTCCAATCCCCTCCCAATCATGTGATTCAGGTGTTCCAATCCCCTCCCAATCATGTGATTCAGGTGTTCCAATCCCCTCCAATCATGTGATTCACGTGTTCCAATCCCCTCCAATCATGTGATTCAGGTGTTCCAATCCCCTCCAATCATGTGATTCAGGTGTCCCAATCCCCTCCCAATCATGTGATTCAGTTGTTCCAAACCCCTCCCAATCACGTGATTCAGATGTTCCAATCCCCTCCAATCATGTGATTCAGGTGTTCCAATCCCCTCCAATCATGTGATTCAGGTGTTCCAATCCCCTCCCAATCACGTGATTCAGTTGTTTCAATCCCCTCCAATCACGTGATTCAGGTGTTCCAATCCCCTCCCAATCATGTGATTCAGGTGTTCCAATCCCCTCCCAATCATGTGCTTCAGGTGTCCCAATCCCCTCCCAATCATGTGGTTCAGGTGTTCCAATCCTCTTCCAATCACCTGATTCAAGTGTTCCAATCCCCTCCAATCATGTGATTCAGGTGTTCCAATCCCCTCCCAATCATGTGATTCAGGTGTTCCAATCCCCTCCCAATCATGTGATTCAGGTGTTCCAATCCCCTCCCAATCATGTGATTCAGGTGTTCCAATCCCCTCCCAATCATGTGATTCAGGTGTTCCAAACCCCTCCAATCTGGTGATTCAGGTGTTCCAATCCCCTCCAATCATGTGATTCAGGTGTTCCAATCCCCTCCCAATCATGTGATTCAGGTGTTCCAATCCCCTCCAATCATGTGATTCACGTGTTCCAATCCCTCCAATCATGTGATTCAGGTGTTCCAATCCCCTCCAATCATGTGATTCAGGTGTCCCAATCCCCTCCCAATCATGTGATTCAGGTGTTCCAATCCCCTCCCAATCACGTGATTCAGATGTTCCAATCCCCTCCAATCATGTGATTCAGGTGTTCCAATCCCCTCCAATCATGTGATTCAGGTGTTCCAATCCCCTCCCAATCACGTGATTCAGTTGTTCCAATCCCCTCCAATCACGTGATTCAGGTGTTCCAATCCCCTCCCAATCATGTGATTCAGGTGTTCCAATCCCCTCCCAATCATGTGATTCAGGTGTCCCAATCCGCTCCCAATCATGTGGTTCAGGTGTTCCAAACCCCTCCAATCATGTGATTCAGGTGTTTCAATCCCCTCCCGATCATGGTAATCAGGTGTTCCAATCCCCTCCCAATCACATGATTCAGGTGTTCCATTCCCCTCCAATCATGTGATTCAGGTGTTCCAATCCCCTCCAATCATGTTATTCAGGTGTTCCAATCTCCTCCCAAACATGTGATTCAGGTGTTCCAATCCCCTCCATATCATGTGATTCAGGTGTTCCAATCCCCTCCAATCATGTGATTCAGGTGTTCCAATCCCCTCCCAATCATATGATTCAGGTGTTCCAATCCCCTCCAATCATGTGATTCAGGTGTTCCAATCCCCTCCCAATCATGTGATTCAGGTGTTCCAATCCCCTCCAATCATGTGATTCAGGTGCCCCAATCCCCTCCCAATCATGTGATTCAGGTGTTCCAATCCCCTCCCAATCATGTGATTCAGATGTTTCAATCCCCTCCAATCATGTGATTCAGGTGTTCCAATCCCCTCCCAATCATGTGATTCAGGTGTTCCAATCCCCTCCCAATCATGTGATTCAGGTGTTCCAATCCCCTCCCAATCATGTGATTCAGGTGTTCCAATCCCCTCCAATCATGTGATTCAGGTGTTCCAATCCCCTCCAATCATGTGATTCAAGTGTTCCAATCCCCTCCAATCATGTGATTCAGGTGTCCCAATCCCCTCCCAATCATGTGATTCAGGTGTTCCAATCCCCTCCCAATCACGTGATTCAGATGTTCCAATCCCCTCCAATCATGTGATTCAGGTGTTCCAATCCCCTCCAATCATGTGATTCAGGTGTTCCAATCCCCTCCCAATCACGTGATTCAGGTGTTCCAATCCCCTCCAATCACGTGATTCAGGTGTTCCAATCCCCTCCCAATCATGTGATTCAGGTGTTCCAATCCCCTCCCAATAATGTGATTCAGGTGTTCCAATCCCCTCCATATCATGTGATTCAGGTGTTCCAATCCCCTCCAATCATGTGATTCAGGTGTTCCAATCCCCTCCCAATCATATGATTCAGGTGTTCCAATCCCCTCCAATCATGTGATTCACGTGTTCCAATCCCCCCCAATCATGTGATTCAGGTGTTCCAATCCCCTCCAATCATGTGATTCAGGTGCCCCAATCCCCTCCCAATCATGTGATTCAGGTGTTCCAATCCCCTCCCAATCATGTGATTCAGATGTTTCAATCCCCTCCAATCATGTGATTCAGGTGTTCCAATCCCCTCCCAATCATGTGATTCAGGTGTTCCAATCCCCTCCCAATCATGTGATTCAGGTGTTCCAATCCCCTCCAATCATGTGATTCAGGTGTTCCAATCCCCTCCAATCATGTGATTCAGGTGTTCCAATCCCCTCCAATCATGTGATTCAGGTGTCCCAATCCCCTCCCAATCATGTGATTCAGGTGTTCCAATCCCCTCCCAATCACGTGATTCAGATGTTCCAATCCCCTCCAATCATGTGATTCAGGTGTTCCAATCCCCTCCAATCATGTGATTCAGGTGTTCCAATCCCCTCCCAATCACGTGATTCAGGTGTTCCAATCCCCTCCAATCACGTGATTCAGGTGTTCCAATCCCCTCCCAATCATGTGATTCAGGTGTTCCAATCCCCTCCCAATCATGTGATTCAGGTGTTCCAATCGCCTCCCAATCATGTGATTCAGGTGTTCCAATCCCCTCCCAATCATGTGATTCAGGTGTTCCAATCCCCTCCCAATCATGTGATTCAGGTGTTCCAATCCCCTCCAATCATGTGATTCACGTGTTCCAATCGCCTCCAATCATGTGATTCAGGTGTTCCAATCCCCTCCCAATGATGTGATTCAGGTGTTCCAATCCCCTCCCAATCATGTGATTCAGGTGTTCCAATCCCCTCCCAATCATGTGATTCAGGTGTTCCAAACCCCTCCAATCATGTGATTCAGGTGTTTCAATCCCCTCCCGATCATGGTAATCAGGTGTTCCAATCCCCTCCCAATCACATGATTCAGGTGTTCCATTCCCCTCCAATCATGTGATTCAGGTGTTCCAATCTCCTCCAATCATGTTATTCAGGTGTTCCAATCTCCTCCCAAACATGTGATTCAGGTGTTCCAATCCCCTCCATATCATGTGATTCAGGTGTTCCAATCCCCTCCAATCATGTGATTCAGGTGTTCCAATCCCCTCCCAATCATATGATTCAGGTGTTCCAATCCCCTCCAATCATGTGATTCAGGTGTTCCAATCCCCTCCCAATCACGTGATTCAGATGTTCCAATCCCCTCCAATCATGTGATTCAGGTGTTCCAATCCCCTCCAATCATGTGATTCAGGTGTTCCAATCCCCTCCCAATCACGTGATTCAGGTGTTCCAATCCCCTCCAATCACGTGATTCAGGTGTTCCAATCCCCTCCCAATCATGTGATTTAGGTGTTCCAATCCCCCCCAATCATGTGATTCAGGTGTTCCAATCGCCTCCCAATCATGTGATTCAGGTGTTCCAATCCCCTCCCAATCATGTGATTCAAGTGTTCCAATCCCCTCCCAATCATGTGATTCAGGTGTTCCAATCCCCTCCCAATCATGTGATTCAGGTGTTCCAATCCCCTCCAATCATGTGATTCACGTGTTCCAATCCCCTCCAATCATGTGATTCAGGTGCTCCAATCCCCTCCAATCATGTGATTCAGGTGTTCCAATCCCCTCCAATCATGTGATTCAGGTGTTCCAATCCCCTCCCAATCACGTGATTCAGGTGTTCCAATCCCCTCCAATCACGTGATTCAGGTGTTCCAATCCCCTCCCAATCATGTGATTCAGGTGTTCCAATCCCCTCCCAATCATGTGATTCAGGTGTCCCAATCCCCTCCCAATCATGTGGTTCAGGTGTTCCAATCCTCTCCCAATCACCTGATTCAAGTGTTCCAATCCCCTCCAATCATGTGATTCAGGTGTTCCAATCCCCTCCCAATCATGTGATTCAGGTGTTCCAATCCCCTCCCAATCATGTGATTCAGGTGTTCCAATCCCCTCCCAATCATGTGATTCAGGTGTTCCAATCCCCTCCAATCATGTGATTCAGGTGTTCCAATCCCCTCCCAATCATGTGATTTAGGTGTTCCAATCCCCTCCAATCATGTGATTCACGTGTTCCAATCCCCTCCAATCATGTGATTCAGGTGTTCCAATCCCCTCCAATCATGTGATTCAGGTGTCCCAATCCCCTCCCAATCATGTGACTCAGGTGTTCCAATCCCCTCCCAATCACGTGATTCAGATGTTCCAATCCCCTCCAATCATGTGATTCAGGTGTTCCAATCCCCTCCAATCATGTGATTCAGGTGTTCCAATCCCCTCCCAATCACGTGATTCAGGTGTTCCAATCCCCTCCAATCACGTGATTCAGGTGTTCCAATCCCCTCCCAATCATGTGATTCAGGTGTTCCAATCCCCTCCCAATCATGTGATTCAGGTGTTCCAATCGCCTCCCAATCATGTGATTCAGGTGTTCCAATCCCCTCCAATCATGTGATTCAGGTGTTCCAATCCCCTCCCAATCATGTGATTCAGGTCTTCCAATCCCCTCCAATCATGTGATTCACGTGTTCCAATCCCCTCCAATCATGTGATTCAGGTGTTCCAATCCCCTCCAATCATGTGATTCAGGTGTCCCAATCCCCTCCCAATCATGTGATTCAGGTGTTCCAATCCCCTCCCAATCATGTGATTCAGATGTTCCAATCCCCTCCAATCATGTGATTCAGGTGTTCCAATCCCCTCCAATCATGTGATTCAGGTGTTCCAATCCCCTCCCAATCACGTGATTCAGGTGTTCCAATCCCCTCCAATCACGTGATTCAGGTGTTCCAATCCCCTCCCAATCATGTGATTCAGGTGTTCCAATCCCCTCCCAATCATGTGATTCAGGTGTCCCAATCCCCTCCCAATCATGTGGTTCAGGTGTTCCAATCCCCTCCCAATCATGTGATTCAGGAGTTCCAATCCCCTCCCAATCATGTGATTCAGGTGTTCCAATCCCCTCCAATCATGTGATTCAGGTGTTCCAATCCCCTCCCAATCATGTGATTCAGGTGTTCCAATCCCCTCCCAATGATGTGATTCAGGTGTTCCAATCCCCTCCCAATCATGTGATTCAGGTGTTCCAATCCCCTCCCAATCATGTGATTCAGGTGTTCCAAACCCCTCCAATCATGTGATTCAGGTGTTTCAATCCCCTCCCGATCATGGTAATCAGGTGTTCCAATCCCCTCCCAATCACATGATTCAGGTGTTCCATTCCCCTCCAATCATGTGATTCAGGTGTTCCAATCCCCTCCAATCATGTTATTCAGGTGTTCCAATCTCCTCCCAAACATGTGATTCAGGTGTTCCAATCCCCTCCATATCATGTGATTCAGGTGTTCCAATCCCCTCCAATCATGTGATTCAGGTGTTCCAATCCCCTCCCAATCATATGATTAAGGTGTTCCAATCCCCTCCAATCATGTGATTCACGTGTTCCAATCCCCCCCAATCATGTGATTCAGGTGTTCCAATCCCCTCCAATCATGTGATTCAGGTGCCCCAATCCCCTCCCAATCATGTGATTCAGGTGTTCCAATCCCCTCCCAATCATGTGATTCAGATGTTTCAATCCCCTCCAATCATGTGATTCAGGTGTTCCAATCCCCTCCCAATCATGTGATTCAGGTGTTCCAATCCCCTCCCAATCATGTGATTCAGGTGTTCCAATCCCCTCCAATCATGTGATTCAGGTGTTCCAATCCCCTCCAATCATGTGATTCAGGTGTTCCAATCCCCTCCAATCATGTGCTTCAGGTGTCCCAATCCCCTCCCAATCATGTGATTCAGGTGTTCCAATCCCCTCCCAATCACGTGATTCAGATGTTCCAATCCCCTCCAATCATGTGATTCAGGTGTTCCAATCCCCTCCAATCATGTGATTCAGGTGTTCCAATCCCCTCCCAATCACGTGATTCAGGTGTTCCAATCCCCTCCAATCACGTGATTCAGGTGTTCCAATCCCCTCCCAATCATGTGATTCAGGTGTTCCAATCCCCTCCCAATCATGTGATTCAGGTGTTCCAATCGCCTCCCAATCATGTGATTCAGGTGTTCCAATCCCCTCCCAATCATGTGATTCAGGTGTTCCAATCCCCTCCCAATCATGTGATTCAGGTGTTCCAATCCCCTCCAATCATGTGATTCACGTGTTCCAATCCCCTCCAATCATGTGATTCAGGTGTTCCAATCCCCTCCCAATGATGTGATTCAGGTGTTCCAATCCCCTCCCAATCATGTGATTCAGGTGTTCCAATCCCCTCCCAATCATGTGATTCAGGTGTTCCAAACCCCTCCAATCATGTGATTCAGGTGTTTCAATCCCCTCCCGATCATGGTAATCAGGTGTTCCAATCCCCTCCCAATCACATGATTCAGGTGTTCCATTCCCCTCCAATCATGTGATTCAGGTGTTCCAATCCCCTCCAATCATGTTATTCAGGTGTTCCAATCTCCTCCCAAACATGTGATTCAGGTGTTCCAATCCCCTCCATATCATATGATTCAGGTGTTCCAATCCCCTCCAATCATGTGATTCAGGTGTTCCAATCCCCTCCCAATCATATGATTCAGGTGTTCCAATCCCCTCCAATCATGTGATTCAGGTGTTCCAATCCCCTCCCAATCACGTGATTCAGATGTTCCAATCCCCTCCAATCATGTGATTCAGGTGTTCCAATCCCCTCCAATCATGTGATTCAGGTGTTCCAATCCCCTCCCAATCACGTGATTCAGGTGTTCCAATCCCCTCCAATCACGTGATTCAGGTGTTCCAATCCCCTCCCAATCATGTGATTCAGGTGTTCCAATCCCCCCCAATCATGTGATTCAGGTGTTCCAATCGCCTCCCAATCATGTGATTCAAGTGTTCCAATCCCCTCCCAATCATGTGATTCAGGTGTTCCAATCCCCTCCCAATCATGTGATTCAGGTGTTCCAATCCCCTCCAATCATGTGATTCACGTGTTCCAATCCCCTCCAATCATGTGATTCAGGTGTTCCAATCCCCTCCAATCATGTGATTCAGGTGTCCCAATCCCCTCCCAATCATGTGATTCAGTTGTTCCAATCCCCTCCCAATCACGTGATTCAGATGTTCCAATCCCCTCCAATCATGTGATTCAGGTGTTCCAATCCCCTCCAATCATGTGATTCAGGTGTTCCAATCCCCTCCCAATCACGTGATTCAGTTGTTCCAATCCCCTCCAATCACGTGATTCAGGTGTTCCAATCCCCTCCCAATCATGTGATTCAGGTGTTCCAATCCCCTCCCAATCATGTGATTCAGGTGTCCCAATCCCCTCCCAATCATGTGGTTCAGGTGTTCCAATCCTCTTCCAATCACTTGATTCAAGTGTTCCAATCCCCTCCAATCATGTGATTCAGGTGTTCCAATCCCCTCCCAATCATGTGATTCAGGTGTTCCAATCCCCTCCCAATCATGTGATTCAGGTGTTCCAATCCCCTCCCAATCATGTGATTCAGGTGTTCCAATCCCCTCTAAATCATGTGATTCAGGTGTTCCAAACCCCTCCAATCATGTGATTCAGGTGTTCCAATCCCCTCCAATCATGTGATTCAGGTGTTCCAATCCCCTCCCAATCATGTGATTCAGGTGTTCCAATCCCCTCCAATCATGTGATTCACGTGTTCCAATCCCTCCAATCATGTGATTCAGGTGTTCCAATCCCCTCCAATCATGTGATTCAGGTGTCCCAATCCCCTCCCAATTATGTGATTCAGGTGTTCCAATCCCCTCCCAATCACGTGATTCAGATGTTCCAATCCCCTCCAATCATGTGATTCAGGTGTTCCAATCCCCTCCAATCATGTGATTCAGGTGTTCCAATCCCCTCCCAATCACGTGATTCAGTTGTTCCAATCCCCTCCAATCACGTGATTCAGGTGTTCCAATCCCCTCCCAATCATGTGATTCAGGTGTTCCAATCCCCTCCCAATCATGTGATTCAGGTGTCCCAATCCGCTCCCAATCATGTGGTTCAGGTGTTCCAAACCCCTCCAATCATGTGATTCAGGTGTTTCAATCCCCTCCCGATCATGGTAATCAGGTGTTCCAATCCCCTCCCAATCACATGATTCAGGTGTTCCATTCCCCTCCAATCATGTGATTCAGGTGTTCCAATCCCCTCCAATCATGTTATTCAGGTGTTCCAATCTCTTCCCAAACATGTGATTCAGGTGTTCCAATCCCCTCCATATCATGTGATTCAGGTGTTCCAATCCCCTCCAATCATGTGATTCAGGTGTTCCAATCCCCTCCCAATCATTTGATTCAGGTGTTCCAATCCCCTCCAATCATGTGATTCAGGTGTTCCAATACCCTCCCAATCATGTGATTCAGGTGTTCCAATCCCCTCCAATCATGTGATTCAGGTGCCCCAATCCCCTCCCAATCATGTGATTCAGGTGTTCCAATCCCCTCCCAATCATGTGATTCAGAAGTTTCAATCCCCTCCAATCATGTGATTCAGGTGTTCCAATCCCCTCCCAATCATGTGATTCAGGTGTTCCAATCCCCTCCCAATCATGTGATTCAGGTGTTCCAATCCCCTCCCAATCATGTGATTCAGGTGTTCCAATCCCCTCCAATCATGTGATTCAGGTGTTCCAATCCCCTCCAATCATGTGATTCAAGTGTTCCAATCCCCTTCAATCATGTGATTCAGGTGTCCCAATCCCCTCCCAATCATGTGATTCAGGTGTTCCAATCCCCTCCCAATCACGTGATTCAGATGTTCCAATCCCCTCCAATCATGTGATTCAGGTGTTCCAATCCCCTCCAATCATGTGATTCAGGTGTTCCAATCCCCTCCCAATCACGTGATTCAGGTGTTCCAATCCCCTCCAATCACGTGATTCAGGTGTTCCAATCCCCTCCCAATCATGTGATTCAGGTGTTCCAATCCCCTCCCAATCATGTGATTCAGGTGTTCCAATCGCCTCCCAATCATGTGATTCAGGTGTTCCAATCCCCTCCCAATCATGTGATTCAGGTGTTCCAATCCCCTCCCAATCATGTGATTCAGGTGTTCCAATCCCCTCCAATCATGTGATTCACGTGTTCCAATCCCCTCCAATCATGTGATTCAGGTGTTCCAATCCCCTCCAATCATGTGATTCAGGTGTCCCAATCCCCTCCCAATCATGTGATTCAGGTGTTCCAATCCCCTCCCAATCACGTGATTCAGATGTTCCAATCCCCTCCAATCATGTGATTCAGGTGTTCCAATCCCCTCCAATCATGTGATTCAGGTGTTCCAATCCCCTCCCAATCACGTGATTCAGGTGTTCCAATCCCCTCCAATCACGTGATTCAGGTGTTCCAATCCCCTCCCAATCATGTGATTCAGGTGTTCCAATCCCCTCCCAATCATGTGATTCAGGTGTCCCAATCCCCTCCCAATCATGTGGTTCAGGTGTTCCAATCCTCTCCCAATCACCTGATTCAAGTGTTCCAATCCCCTCCAATCATGTGATTCAGGTGTTCCAATCCCCTCCCAATCATGTGATTCAGGTGTTCCAATCCCCTCCCAATCATGTGATTCAGGTGTTCCAATCCCCTCCCAATCATGTGATTCAGGTGTTCCAATCCCCTCCCAATCATGTGATTCAGGTGTTCCAAACCCCTCCAATCATGTGATTCAGGTGTTCCAATCCCCTCCCAATCATGTGATTCACGTGTTCCAATCCCCTCCCAATCATGTGATTCAGGTGTTCCAATCCCCTCCAATCATGTGATTCACGTGTTCCAATCCCCTCCAATCATGTGATTCAGGTTTTCCAATCCCCTCCAATCATGTGATTCAGGTGTCCCAATCCCCTCCCAATCATGTGATTCAGGTGTTCCAATCCCCTCCCAATCACGTGATTCAGATGTTCCAATCCCCTCCAATCATGTGATTCAGGTGTTCCAATCCCCTCCAATCATGTGATTCAGGTGTTCCAATCCCCTCCCAATCACGTGATTCAGTTGTTCCAATCCCCTCCAATCACGTGATTCAGGTGTTCCAATCCCCTCCCAATCATGTGATTCAGGTGTTCCAATCCCCTCCCAATCATGTGATTCAGGTGTCCCAATCCGCTCCCAATCATGTGGTTCAGGTGTTCCAATCCTCTCCCAATCACCTGATTCAAGTGTTCCAATCCCCTCCAATCATGTGATTCAGGTGTTCCAATCCCCTCCCAATCATGTGATTCAGGTGTTCCAATCCCCTCCCAATGATGTGATTCAGGTTTTCCAATCCCCTCCCAATCATGTGATTCAGGTGTTCCAAACCCCTCCAATCATGTGATTCAGTTGTTTCAATCCCCTCCCGATCATGGTAATCAGGTGTTCCAATCCCCTCCCAATCACATGATTCAGGTGTTCCATTCCCCTCCAATCATGTGATTCAGGTGTTCCAATCCCCTCCAATCATGTTATTCAGGTGTTCCAATCTCCTCCCAAACATGTGATTCAGGTGTTCCAATCCCCTCCATATCATGTGATTCAGGTGTTCCAATCCCCTCCAATCATGTGATTCAGGTGTTCCAATCCCCTCCCAATCATGTGATTCAGGTGTTCCAATCCCCTCCCAATCATGGGATTCAGGTGTTCCAATCCCCTCCCAATCATGTGCTTCAGATGTTCCAATCCCCTCCAATCATGTGATTCACATGTTCCAATCCCCTCCAATCATGTGATTCATCTGTTCCAATCCCCTCCAATCATGTGATTCAGGTGTCCCAATCCCCTCCCAATGATGTGATTCAGGTGTTCCAATCCCCTCCCAATCACGTGATTCAGATGTTCCAATCCCCTCCCGATCATGTGATTCAGGTGTTCCAATCCCCTCCAATCATGTGATTCAGGTGTTCCAACCACTCCAATCATGTGATTCAGGTGTCCCAATCCCCTCCCAATCATGTGATTCAGGTGTTCCAATCCCCTCCCAATCATGTGATTCAGGTGTTCCAATCCCCTCCAATCATGTGATTCAGGTGTCCCAATCCCCTCCCAATCATGTGATTCAGGTGTTCCAATCCCCTCCATATCATGTGATTCAGGTGTTCCAATCCCCTCCATGGACACAGGTGTATACAATCAAGCCCCTAGGCATGCAGACTGCTTCTACAAACATTGGTGAAAGAATGGGTCACTCTCAGGAGCTCAGTGACTCCAAGTGTGGTCCCGTGATAGGTTGCCCCCTGTGCAATAAGTCCATCCGTGACATTTCCTGGCTACTAAATATTCCACGCTCAACTGTTAGTGGGATTATAACAAAGTGGAAGCAACTGGGAACAACAGCCACTCAGCCACCAAGTGGTAGGCCACGTCACATGACAGGGCGGGGTCAGCGCATGCTGAAGCGCACAGTGCCCAGAAGTCGCCAACTGTCTGCAGAGTCAATAGCTAAAGACCTCCAAACTTGGTGTGGCCTTCAGATGAGCCCAACAACAGTGCGTAGAGAGCTTCATGGAATGGGTTTCCATGGCCGAGCAGCTGCATCCAAGCCTTCCATCACCAAGTGCAATGCAAAGCGTCGGATGCCGTGGGGTAAAGCACGCCGCCACTGGACTCTAGAGCAGGGGAGACGTGTTCTCTGGAGTGACCAATCACACTCCTCTGTCTGGCAATCTGACGAACGTGTCTGGGTTTGGCGGTGGCCATGAGAACGGTACTTGCCTGACTGCATTGTGCCCAGTGTAAGGTTTGGTGGAGGGGGGATTATGGTGTGGGGTTGGCCCCCTAGTTCCAGTGAAGGGAACTCTTAAGGCGTCAGAATACCAAAACATTTTGAACAATTTCATGCTCCCAACTTTGTGGGAAGAGTTTGGGGATGGCCCATTCCTGTTCCAACATGACTGCCCACTAGTGCACAAAGCAGACTCAAAAGAGAAGAAGTCTGGTTGTCCGTTGCGATTGGTGGGTCGGTGAGTGTCAAGGTGCAGCTATAGACCAAAATATCAGTAGAAGGCCTAGAAGGACCCATGACATCCAGTAGCTCCAGCAAGAAACTATTTCTATATTTGAGAACGTATTTGGATTTTTGTGGACAGCAGTTCCTAAATAAAATTATGAACACCCTATTATCTCTGAACTTCATAATGAACAGCTGCCTCTGTTCAGGGGACCTTCGCCCCGTTTACATCATAAGACTGCGAAATGCAATTTCTGGGTCTTTCCAGCAAAAGACAGACGGCGGTAACGGGCGTGAAGTTGGCGTGAATTTTAAGTTGCGTAACGTTCTCCTTCACACACATTGAGATGGTCATTTTCACCTCTGAGTCATACCATGAAGCACTTCTCTGCGCACTCTGACTGTTACAGACGCTCAGCAAATCCAGAAGTGGGTCAGCAAACGCGATCATCTGATTAGGTTCCAGACTGAAGTGTTGAAAGGAGACTCCGGGCCGACATAAAAGCCTCTGATGATGGTCCAGAGCAGGGGTGGACTGACCATTTGGAAACTCGGGCACTGCCCGAGGGCCCGGGATCAGTAGGGGGCCCTATGAGATGCCCCTGGTACCTTTTTCATAGGCTTTTTTGAGTTTGGGCAAGGACACAGGGGCCCCATGATCCCCTATTGCCCGGGGGCCCCATGAGTTGTCAGTCCTCCCCTGGTCCAGAGGTTGCTATTTTTGAATTGGAGCAGTCAACCGACGAAGCCCATAGTAGCACAGTATCATTTTTAAAGAGGAACTTACCCCCCTTCCCCCATTCCCAACCCTTCCTACCCCTTACCTTTTACTGTGGGGTATTCAGAAAAAATATACACACACATGACCAGAGTATTCAGTGATGTTCTGTAGAGATCTTCTGCTCACCTGGTCCCACCCCCCCATCTTCTTCTCTGACGTCATTGGGGTTCTTGCCGCCAACCCCTAATGACATGAATGTGTCATGCCGCATCATTAGAGTCCGACTGCAAGAACCAGGAAAGGACAGCCGGTCCCCTGATGACGTGCAACATCACATGTGCTGTAGAGTACCCTGAAGCCTCCTGAGATGCATGACTTGAGCATCCCAGGAAGCTGCAGGCAAGTAAATATGTCATTCTTGTCTTGGCATGAAACTTGTTCATTATCTAATTGTGTGTGTGTGTGTGTGTTGGGGGGGGGGGGGAAGGTAGAATTATGGAAAGTAGGGAGGATGAAGGACCATTTAAAAGAGAAGTTGACCTGCAGTGTGGTACATGTGATAAGGTATGGTCTATGAGAAGGGATGGTCCATGAACAGAGATAACCCATGATAAGGGATGGTCCATTATAGGGAATGGTCCATGATAAGGGATGATCCATGATAAGGAATGGTCCATGATAAGGAATGGTCCAAAATATGAGGGATGGTCCATTATAAGGAATGGTCTATGATAAGGATGGTCTATGATAATGGATGGTTCATGATAAGGGATAGCCCATGATAAGGAATGGTCCATCATAAGGGATGGTACCAAAATATGAGGAATGGTCCAAAATATGAGGGATGGTCCATTATAAGGAATGGTCTATGATAAGGATGGTCTATGATAAGAGATGGTCTATGATAAGGGCTAGTCTATGATAAGGGATAGATCATGATAGGAGATTGTCCATTATATGTATGGTCCATGATAAGGGATGGTCCATAATACGGGACTGTCCACGAAAAGGAATGATCCCTAATAAGTATTAGTCTATGGTGAGGGATGGTCCATGGTAAGGGATGATCTATGATAGGGGAAGGCCCATGATAAGGAATTGTACATTATAAATGATAGCCTATGATAAGAGATGGTCCATGATAAGGGATAGGCCATGATAAGGGGCAGTCCATGATAAGGGATGGTCTATCATAAGGGATGGTCCATGATAGGGGATTGTCTATGATAAGGGATGGTCTATGTTAAGGGATGGTCTATAATAAAGGATGGTCCATGATAAGGGATGGTCTATGAGAAAGGATGGTCCATGATAAGGGATGGTCTATGATAAAGGATGGTCCATGATAAGGAATGGTCTATGATAAAGGATGGTCCATGATAGGGGATTGTCTATGATAAGGGATGGTCTATGTTAAGGGATGGTCCATGATAGGGGATTGTCTATGTTAAGGAATGGTCTATAATAAAGGATGGTCCATGATAAGGGATGGTCTATCATAAGGGATGGTCCATGATAGGGGATTGTCTATGATAAGGGATGGTGTACAATAAAGGATAGTCCATGATAAGGGATGGTCCATAATAATGGATGGTGCATAATACGGGATGGTCCATGATAGGGGATTGTCTATGATAAAGGATGGTTCATGATAGGGGATGGTCTATGATAAAGGATGGTTCATGATAGGGGATTGTCTATGATAAGGGATGGTCTATATTAAGGGATGGTGTATAATAAAGGATGATCAATAATAAAGGATGATCCATAATAAAGGATGGTCCATGATAGGGGATTGTATATGATAAAGGATGGTTCATGATAAAGGATGGTCCATAATGAAGGATGGTCCATGATAGGGGATTGTATATGATAAGGGATGGTCCATAATGAAGGATGGTGCATAATAAGAGATGGTCCAAAATATGAGGGAACGTCCATTATAAGGAATGGTCTATGATAAGTATTATCTATTGTCCTTTATAAGGGATAGTCCAGGTACCCAACCCATCCAGTGTTGTTCGATTCTGAGGATATTTCAGCCATTGTTAGCTCTGAGCCGAGATTGGCGGCACGTTGGCGGTACGTTGGCGTGACAAGTAAGTATAACCTTTAAGCCTTTTGTTAAACGTTTTCATCTCTAGACAAGAGCTATTAGTTGGACATGACAGGTCCCCTTTGACATGAAGTCGGGTCGGTTTATTATTCTGATCGTACTTCGAAAGTGGCAAATGTCAATAAGTCTTCTTTAATAGAAAGCAGAAAAGCGGCATAACCTTCCCATCTGTATAATCAGAGAAAAACCGAGAGAAATTATACATTTTTTACCCAACAAAGAGCATTTATTTGCCATTACGGTGGAGTCAGGCGGCACCACGGAGCTCCAGCCTCATAATTCATGCGCTGCTATTAAACCACCTCACATCTGTGCCGCCTTTTTTTTTTTTTTTAAATTGTCATCATCTTTAATTAGGTTTCCAAAAAAATACAATTGTTAAAATCAGCACATTTTGCTAGAAACACCAGAACCTCCAAAACATTATATAGGCCATGGAGAATAAAATGGGCAATAGGTCGAAGGGAGGGGGGGAGGGGGGCAGGCATGATAGGGGACTATAAGCTATGAAATTGCCAGCATGACCAGGGCCCCAGAGATGGGGATGATCTGCACTTTACCAGTGTCCTGAGATGGGGATGCACAGCTGCCCATGTGTATTGTACATGATCGGCTTTTATGTAACTGGATGATGTGCTCATGTTAAAGGGATGATCCATGGTGAGGGATGGTCCATGATAAGGGATGGTCCATGATCAGGGATGACTCATGATGAAGGATGGTCCATGATAAGGGATGGCCCATGATGAGGGATGATCCATGATAAGGGATGACCCATGATGAAGGATGGTCCAGGATAAGGGATGACCCATGATGAAGGATGGTCCATGATAAGGGATGACCCATGATGAGGGATGGTACATGGTAAGGGATGGTCCATGATGAGGGATGACCCATGATGAGGGATGGTACATGATAAGGGATGGTCCATGATAAGGGATGACCCATGATGAGGGATGATCCATGATAAGGGATGACCCATGATGAAGGATGGTCCATGATAAGGGATGACCCATGATGAGGGATGGTACATGATAAGGGATGACCCATGATGAGGGATGATCCATGATAAGGGATGACCCATGATGAGGGATGGTACATGGTAAGGGATGGTCCATGATAAGGGATGACCCTTATCTGGACTTTACATTTTTCATTTTTTATACACATGTATCACTTGAGGGGGACCTGCTATTATGTTGGCTTGCAATGATGCTTTCACCTCCCCAACACCCTCTTCAATTGGAGGCACTCTAAACCCAATGGTTGTCAACTTACAAGGTAAACAAGGCTTCAAATAAGGCCCCTGATATCATCAAAGGGCCACATACAATATTTTCTATATGCATTGCTACAAAAGACTGTCAAAGACTGAAGACTTCCAAGAGGAGATAGTCATGGACTGTCCTACAGGAGTTGTTGGGGACTGGAGCCAAGCTTTCAGAGATTGGGGACATGTTACATCAAATTGCTACCCATCAAAACTCCCATTGCTGACTGTTGGGTCCAAGGGCATACACCAAAGGCCTGCATGTGACCCTAGGGCAGGGGTGGGCAAACTTTTTGACTTGAGGGCCGCAATGGGTTCATATATTGGACCCGGGGGCCAGACCAAGAGTAGATGAATGATGTGTATGTGTCATCCATAGTAAGTATAGTAATATTCCCCCATAGTAAGCATAGTAATTAATCCCCCATATAGTAATTCATCCCCCATATAGTAATTCATCCCCCATAGTAATTCATCCCCCATAGTAATTCATCCCCCATATAGTAATTCATCCCCCATAGTAATTCGTCCCCCATATAGTAATTCGTCCCCCATATAGAAATTCATCCCCCATATAGCAATTCATCCCCCATAGTAATTCATCCCCCCATATAGTAATTCATCCCCCCATATAGTAATTCATCCCCCATATAGTAATTCATCCCCCATAGTAATTCATCCCCCATAGTAATTCATCCCCCATATAGTAATTCATCCCCCATAGTAATTCATCCCCCATAGTAATTCATCCCCCATATAGTAATTCATCCCCCATATAGTAATTCATCCCCCATATAGTAATTCATCCCCCATAGTAATTCATCCCCCATATAGTAATTCATCCCCCATATAGTAATTCATCCCCCATATAGTAATTCATCCCCCATATAGTAATTCATCCCGCATAGTAATTCATCCCCCATATAGTAATTCATCCCCCATAGTAATTCATCCCCCATATAGTAATTCATCCCCCATAGTAATTCATCCCCCATATAGTAATTCATCCCCCATATAGTAATTCATCCCCCCTATAGTAATTCATTCCCCATATTAATTCATCCCCCATATTAAGTCCCCAAGTCCCCCCTGTGTCAATTCACTTACCTTTGCTCCGCGCGTTCCTCTCGCCGTGTTCCCGCGCCGTTCGGTGTAGCATGAAAATCTGTCTCCTATGAGGATCTGTCCCCCTCAACATATCTGCGCATGTGCCAGTTTCAGGCATTAGCAGCCGATCGGCGATCTCCGGCACATGCGCAGATATGTCGAGGGGGGACAGATCCTCATAGGAAACTGTGAGAGGAGCCTAGCGGGAGCCTAGCTCCGCGGGCCGGATTAAAAGGTCCGCCGGGCCGTATACGGCCCGCGGGCCGTAGTTTGCCCATTGCTGCCCTAGGGTCTCAGATTGGGTACCGGGGCTCTAAACAATCCTGTAATTCACTGACAAGTAGAGGCACCGTCATTGGTTTGTAGGACATAGGGGGGGCGTGGCTAATGTCAAAGTAACGCAACCAAATTTTGCTGCAATATTTCACTAAAGACCATAGATTTCAACCCACAGTACTTCTCTTCTGGCCTTAGATGTCCTCAGTCTAAAGGCCAGCATCATTGAAGCCACTTCCTCTGAGTCCAGGTCATCCCGGACCAGCCCCCAACTTGTGACTGGATAGTAAAAGGAGAAGCAGCACAGTGATGAGCTCATTTCTCTGTCACTCTGAACACTCCTCTATCAGCATGCTTCTTGACAGCACATGAACCGATTGGCTCCTTGTGCTGCTTCTACATCTCACACTTCAGCTCTGCTGTACAGGGACTGATGCAGGGACAAGTACAGGTACTTACACATTTAAATATTGGATTTCATGATCTATTGCTAGATTAAAAAAAAGCCTATCCTGCTGTCTGTACTACCAATCAAAAAAGCCAAGCTGGCTAAAACAAACCTTCAGAATCAGACACTTCGGTGTGCGCCATATGCATGGTCTCCCACTAAGTTCTGTGTTTCCTCCTGCCGGTCCCTATGTCACCATTGTGCCCTGTAATGATGTAGGAGCAGGAGGATGGAACCAAAGCAGGGAACGAGGTACCCAACCCATTTAGTAGAGCTCAATTGCCAGGATAGTTAAGCCATCTGCAGCAGATTGGGGATAGTCCATGATATGGGTTGGTCCATTATAAGGGAGGGTCTATGATAAGGCATAGAACAAAAGAACATTGGGGAACTGGAGAAAGTACAGAGAAGGACAACCAAACTGATACGAGGCATGGAGGAGATCAGCTATGAGGAGAGATTAGAGGAACTGAATGTATTCTCTACTGAGAAGAGGAGATTAAGGGGGGGATATGATCTCCATGTATAATACATAAGGGGGGATATGATCTCCATGTATAATACATAAGGGGGGATATGATCTCCATGTATAATACATAAGGGGGGGGGGGAATGATCTCCATGTATAATATATAAGGGGGGATATGATCTCCATGTATAATACATAAGGGGGATATGATCTCCATGTATAATACATAAGGGGGATATGATCTCCATGTATAATACATAAGGGGGGATATGATCTCCATGTATAATACATAAGGGGGGATATGATCTCCATGTATAATACATAAGGGGGGATATGATCTCCATGTATAATACATAAGGGGGGATATGGTCTCCATGTATAATACATAAGGGGGGATATGATCTCAATGTATAATACATAAGGGGGGATATGATCTCAATGTATAATACATAAGGGGGGGATATGATCTCCATGTATAATACATAAGGGGGGGATATGATCTCCATGTATAATACATAAGGGGGATATGATCTCCATGTATAATACATAAGGGGGGATATGATCTCCATGTATAATACATAAGGGGGGGATATGATCTCCACGTATAATACATAAGGGGGGATATGATCTCCATGGATAATACATAAGGGGGGGATATGATCTCCACGTATAATACATAAGGGGGGATATGATCTCCATGTATAATACATAAGGGGGGGATATGATCTCCATGTATAATACATAAGGGGGGGATATGATCTCCATGTATAATACATAAGGGGGGGATATGATCTCCATGTATAATACATAAGGGGGATGTGATCTCCATGTATAATACATAAAGGGGGATATGATCTCCATGTATAATACATAAGGGGGGATATGATCTCCATGTATAATACATAAGGGGGGATATGATCTCCATGTATAATACATAAGGGGGGATATGATCTCCATGTATAATACATAAGGGGGATATGATCTCCATGTATAATACATAAGGGGGGATATGATCTCCATGTATAATACATAAGGGGGGGATATGATCTCCATGTATAATACATAAGGGGGGATATGATATCCATGTATAATACATAAGGGGGGATATGATCTCCATGTATAATACATAAGGGGGGATATGATCTCCATGTATAATACATAAGGGGGGGGGTATGATCTCCATGTATAATACATAAGGGGGGATATGATCTCCATGTATAATACATAAGGGGGGATATGATCTCCATGTATAATACATAAGGGGGGGATATGATCTCCACGTATAATACATAAGGGGGGATATGATCTCCATGGATAATACATAAGGGGGGATATGATCTCCACGTATAATACATAAGGGGGGGATATGATCTCCATGTATAATACATAAGGGGGGATATGATCTCCATGTATAATACATAAGGGGGATGTGATCTCCATGTATAATACATAAGGGGGGATATGATCTCCATGTATAATACATAAGGGGGGATATGATCTCCATGTATAATACATAAGGGGGATGTGATCTCCATGTATAATACATAAAGGGGGATATGATCTCCATGTATAATACATAAGGGGGGATATGATCTCCATGTATAATACATAAGGGGGGATATGATCTCCATGTATAATACATAAGGGGGATGTGATCTCCATGTATAATACATAAGGGGGGATATGATCTCCATGTATAATACATAAGGGGGGGATATGATCTCCATGTATAATACATAAGGGGGATGTGATCTCCATGTATAATACATAAAGGGGGATATGATCTCCATGTATAATACATAAGGGGGGATATGATCTCCATGTATAATACATAAGGGGGGGATATGATCTCCATGTATAATACATAAGGGGGGATATGATATCCATGTATAATACATAAGGGGGGATATGATCTCCATGTATATTACATAAGGAGGATATGATCTCTATGTATAATACATAAGGGGGGGATATGATCTCCATGTATAATACATAAGGGGGGGTATGATCTCCATGTATAATACATAAGGGGGGATATGATCTCCATGTATAATACATAAGGGGGGGTATTATATCCATGTATAATACATAAGGGGGGATATGATCTCCATGTATAATACATAAGGAGGATATGATCTCCATGTATAATACATAAGGGGGATATGATCACCATGTATAATACATAAGGGGGGATATGATCTCCATGTATAATACATAAGGGGGGATATGATCACCATGTATAATACATAAGGGGGGATATGATCTCCATGTATAATACATAAGGGGGATATGATCTCCATGTATAATACATAAGGGGGGATATGATCTCCATGTATAATACATAAGGGGGGGATATGATCACCATGTATAATACATAAGGGGGGATATGATCTCCATGTATAATACATAAGAGGGGATATGATCTCCATGTATAATACATAAGGGGGGATATGATCTCCATGTATAATACATAAGGGGGGATATGATCTCCATGTATAATACATAAGGGGGGATATGATCTCCATGTATAATACATAAGGGGGATATGATCTCCATGTATAATACATAAGGGGGGGATATGATCTCCATGTATAATACATAAGGGGGGATATGATCTCCATGTATAATACATAAGGGGGGATATGATCTCCATGTATAATACATAAGGGGGATATGATCTCCATGTATAATACATAAGGGGGGATATGATCTCCATGTATAATACATAAGGGGGATGTGATCTCCATGTATAATACATAAGGGGGGATATGGATATCCATGTATAATACATAAGGGGGGATATGATCTCCATGTATATTACATAAGGAGGATATGATCTCCATGTATAATACATAAGGGGGGGATATGATCTCCATGTATAATACATAAGGGGGGATATGATCTCCATGTATAATACATAAGGGGGGGGTAATGATCTCCATGTATAATACATAAGGGGGGATATGATCTCCATGTATAATACATAAGGGGGGATATGATCTCCATGTATAATACATAAGGGGGGATATGATCTCCATGTATAATACATAAGGGGGGGATATGATCTCCACGTATAATACATAAGGGGGGATATGATCTCCATGGATAATATATAAGGGGGGGATATGATCTCCACGTATAATACATAAGGGGGGATATGATCTCCATGTATAATACATAAGGGGGGGATATGATCTCCATGTATAATACATAAGGGGGGATATGATCTCCATGTATAATACATAAGGGGGATGTGATCTCCATGTATAATACATAAAGGGGGATATGATCTCCATGTATAATACATAAGGGGGGGATATGATCCCCATGTATAATACATAAGGGGGATGTGATCTCCATGTATAATACATAAAGGGGATATGATCTCCATGTATAATACATAAGGGGGGATATGATCTCCATGTATAATACATAAGGGGGGATATGATCTCCATGTATAATACATAAGGGGGGATATGATCTCCATGTATAATACATAAGGGGGGATATGATCTCCATGTATAATACATAAGGAGGGGATATGATCTCCATGTATAATACATAAGGGGGGGATATGATATCCATGTATAATACATAAGGGGGGATATGATCTCCATGTATATTACATAAGGAGGATATGATCTCTATGTATAATACATAAGGGGGGATATGATCTCCATGTATAATACATAAGGGGGGGTATGATCTTCATGTATAATACATAAGGGGGGATATGATCTCCATGTATAATACATAAGGGGGGGTATTATATCCATGTATAATACATAAGGGGGGATATGATCTCCATGTATAATACATAAGGAGGATATGATCTCCATGTATAATACATAAGGGGGATATGATCACCATGTATAATACATAAGGGGGATATGATCTCCATGTATAATACATAAGGGGGGATATGATCACCATGTATAATACATAAGGGGGGGATATGATCTCCATGTATAATACATAAGGGGGATATGATCGCCATGTATAATACATAAGGGGGATATGATCTCCATGTATAATACATAAGGGGGGATATGATCTCCATGTATAATACATAAGGAGGGATATGATCTCCATGTATAATACATAAGGGGGGGATATGATCACCATGTATAATACATAAGGGGGATATGATCTCCATGTATAATACATAAGAGGGGATATGATCTCCATGTATAATACATAAGGGGGGGATATGATCTCCATGTATAATACATAAGGGGGATATGATCTCCATGTATAATACATAAGGGGGGATATGATCTCCATGTATAATACATAAGGGGGGATATGATCTCCATGTATAATACATAAGGGGGGATATGATCTCCATGTATAATACATAAGGGGGGATATGATCTCCATGTATAATACATAAGGGGGGATATGATCTCCATGTATAATACATAAGGGGGGATATGATCTCCATGTATAATACATAAGGGGGGATATGATCTCCATGTATAATACATAAGGGGGATATGATCTCCATGTATAATACATAAGGGGGGATATGATCTCCATGTATAATACATAAGGGGGATGTGATCTCCATGTATAATACATAAAGGGGGATATGATTCTCCATGTATAATACATAAGGGGGGATATGATCTCCATGTATAATACATAAGGGGGGATATGATCTCCATGTATAATACATAAGGGGGGGATATGATCTCCATGTATAATACATAAGGGGGGATATGATCTCCATGTATAATACATAAGGGGGATGTGATCTCCATGTATAATACATAAAGGGGGATATGATCTCCATGTATAATACATAAGGGGGGGGGATATGATCTCCATGTATAATACATAAGGGGGGATATGATCTCCATGTATAATACATAAGGGGGGGATATGATCTCCATGTATAATACATAAGGGGGATATGATCTCCATGTATAATACATAAGGGGGGATATGATCTCCATGTATAATACATAAGGGGGATATGATCTCCATGTATAATACATAAGGGGGGATGTGATCTCCATGTATAATACATAAAGGGGGATATGATCTCCATGTATAATACATAAGGGGGGGGGATATGATCTCCATGTATAATACATAAGGGGGGATATGATCTCCATGTATAATACATAAGGGGGGTATTATATCCATGTATAATACATAAGGGGGGGATATGATCTCCATGTATAATACATAAGGGGGATATGATCTCCAGGTTTCTTCACAGTAAGAGCTGTGAAAATGTAATCTCCAAACACGGAAAGGTTTCTTCACAGTGAGAGCTGTGAGAATGTGGAATAGACTCCCTCCAGAGTTGGGTGTGGCCAGCTCAGTGGATTGCTGTAGGAATGTCCTGGATTCTTTCTTGGATACACAGAATATAACGTGATAGAACAGTTATAGGGAAAGTTGATCCAGGGAATATCCGATTGAGTCTCGGGGGATCAGGAAGGAATTTTTTTCCCAGCAGGAGCAAATTGGATCGTGCTTTGCTGGTTTTTTTTGCCTTCCTCTGGATCAACTGTGGGTGGAGGATTATAACTTTTTTGTTTTTTTATGGTTGAACTGGATGGACTTTTGTCTTTTTCAGCCAGACTAACTATGTAATTATAAGGGATGGTCTATTATAAAGAATGGTCTGTTTTAAGGGATGCTCCATGATAAGAGTTGGTGTATGATAAAGAATGGACCATGATAAGGGATGATCCATTGTAGGAGATGTTCTATGATAAAGAATGGTCCATGGTAAGGGATGGTCCTTTATAAGGAATGGTCCATGGTAAGAGATAGTCCATTATAAGAGATGATCCATGATAACGTATGGTCCATTATAAGAGTTTGTCTATCATACAGAATGATCCATGGTAAGGGATGGTCCTTGATAAGAAATGGTCCATGATAAGAGATAGTCTATTATAAGAGATTGTCTTTATAAAGAATGGTCCATGATAAGGGATGGTCCATGATAAGAGTCCATTATAAAGTATGGTCAATGATAAGGGATGGTCCATAATAAGGGATGGTCCATAATAAGGGATGGTCCATGATAAGGGATGGTCCATGATAAGGGATGGTCCATGATAAGAGTCCATTATAAAGTATGGTCAATGATAAGGGATGGTCCATAATAAGGGATGGTCCATGATAAGGGATGGTCCATGATAAGGGATGGTCCCACCATCCAGTGTTGTTCGATTCTGAGGATATTTCAGCCATTGTTAGCTCTGTTAGATCGGCGGCACGTTGGCGGCACGTTGGCAGCACATTGGCGGCACATTGGCGTGACAAGTGTAACCTTTAAAGGCTTTTTTTAAACGTTTTCATCTCTAGACAAGAGCTGCTCGGATGTTAGTTGGACATGACAGGTCCCCTTTGACATGAAGTCGGGGCAGCTTATTATTCTCGCAGTACTTGAAAAGTGGCAAATGTCAATAAGTCTTCTTTAATAGAAAGCAGAAAAGCGGCATAACCTTCCCATCTGTATAATCAGAGAAAAACCGAGAGAAATTATACATTTTTTCCCAACAAAGAGCATTTAATTGCCATTACGGCGGCGTCAGGCGGCACCACGGAGCTCCAGCCTCATAATTTATGTGCTGCTATGAAGCCGCCTCGCATCCGCACTTATTTTTTTTATATAATCATGAAGTTTCATTCAATTTTCAAAAAAATACACTTGATAAATTAGTATTTCTTGCAGAAAAAATCAGCGGCGCTGATATATGGCCGCCATATTATGGGGACATGGCTGCCCGTCTGCAGGAAGATGTGTGTGTATGGGTGTGGGGTGGGGGGGTTAATGAATCCTCAGACCTAAAATGCGCTTTATAGCATGTGTGCAAGAAATGGGAAGGACCCGTGATTAATGGATTTGGCACATTTTCCCCCGTGTGTCCAATCATAGCGCGCTTGCTGGTCCCGGGGTGATGCTGGACCCGTTGCAGTGCATTGCCAATATGTTTAGGTGAATGAGGCCCCTTAATATGACGCATGTTAATGTCATTTTTTTTTTCCCCAAAAAAATTCTTCCTGAGCAAAGGTCAAAATTTAAATTTAAAATTTTTCGTCATCACCAAAATCGGCATGTTAGCGGCAAAATTAATTTTGCTAAAAATTACATTGTCCCAGCACAGGATCCATGATGGCGGTCTGCCCTTTCACCCCGAGTCCGAGCCGTGGATGGGGTTGTGATGGTGGGACTGCGCAGGAATGCGGGTGACGGACAATGTGTGGAATCTCCAGTATGTCGGGAAATGAGAACAGAACAATTCGCCTGCAAAATATCCAACGCGTCGGAAATGATTTAACATCTGCAGTGCAGGGATTATCCCCCCCAACCCCCACCCCCACCCCCACCCCGGGTGGATGAAGTGCAGGGAACGCCGCCTGTGCCGAAGCTCAATCTCAGCGCCAGGTTCATGTCTCTATGTGCCTTTACTGGCTGATTACACGGAGCTTGCCATTGGGTGACGGGAATTATTTTACAGGATTTATATAGCGCCAACAGTGTGTGCAGCGCTGTACAACATGAAATGACTGATATATATATACAGAATATACACGATATTGTCCCAAGTATTAGCCCGCCAACCTTCCCACACACATGACTTTTAATGGCCCCCCAGTCTTAGTCCCTAGGGTTTAATATTGAGTTGGCCCCGCCCTTTCCACGCATATGACCTTTAATGGCCCCTCCCAGTCTTAGTCCGTAGGGTTCAATATTGAGTTGGCCCCGCCCTTTCTACACACATGACCTTTAATGGCCCCCCAGTCTTAGTCCGTAGGGTTCAATATTGAGTTGGCCCCGCCCTTTCTACACACATGACCTTTAATGGACCCCCAGTCTTAGTCCGTAGGGTTCAATATTGAGTTGGCCCCGCCCTTTGCAGCTATAACAGCTTCAACTCTTCTGGGAAGGCCGTCCACAAGGTTTAGGAGGGTGTCTATGGGAAGGTTGGACCATTCTTCCAGAAGCACATTTGTCAGGTCAGGCACTGATGTCGGGGGAGGAGGCCTGGCTCTGATGTCGGGGGAGGAGGCCTGGTGGGCAGTCATGTTGGAATAGGAAGGGGCCATCCCCAAACTCCTCCCACAAAGTTGGGAGCATGAAATTGTCCAAAATGTCACCTTTTTTACCTTGAAGTCAATGGGAGGCAGTGTGTGAACCCAGGCATCAGGAGGCAATTTCTAATTGCCAAGGCGACCTGGCGCCTGGGATTTGTCAAGCCCTGGCACATAAAGAGACTATATTGGTGTCCAGCAAGAGCCTTGAGCAAGGGTAATCCTTCATACATTTAAGGGAAACCTGACATGACCTCTCCTGAAAATGCTGGGTGCCTGGCTGTCATGCTGAAGCTTTACCTTTAATGCCATCTAAGTGGTGGACCTGGAGAAAGTATAGCGATAGGGACTTCTCTTTGGTGCTCGTTGACCGCGTGCTTTTTTTTGGGATGCATTAAGTATTGAAGACAGACAGCCAGGGAGCTGACATTTTTAGAAGGACATCCGTGGCAATTCTCCATATTTTTTTCACGACGGGTATAATCCTTTAAAGAGACACTTTATAATTGGCCTCATAATGGGCCTAGCAAGTGTGCGGTCCTCCGAGATCCCACCAACCAGAGGCTCCTGGTATCTCCACTTTTGTTAGAAAACAACAAGAAAGAGAGGGGGGCGCTGACCTAACACAGGACCATAACACGATTTTATTTTGTGTGTGTGAAATGTCAAATTCGGGTACCGGCTTCCTAAAGGTGCCAATCCTTAATGGGGAGTGGGGGACAAAGGCTTACAGTGGAACTTCCCCTTTTGGGTGGAGCTCCACTTTAAGAGTTCCCTTCACTGGAACTAAGGGGCCAAGCCCAACCCCTGAAAAACACCCCCACACCATAATCCCCCCTCCACCAAACTTTACACTTGGCACTATGCAGTCAGGCAAGTACCGTTCTCCTGACAACCGCCAAACCCAGACAAGTCCATCGGATTGCCAGACAGAGAAGCGTGATTGGTCACTCCAGAGAACACGTCTCCATGCTCTAGAGTCCCGTGGTGGCGTGCTTTACACCACGACATCCGACACTTTGCATTGCACTTGGTGATGGAAGGCTTGGATGCAGCTGCTCGGCCATGGAAACCCATTCCATGAAGCTCTCTATGCACTGTTGTTGGGCTCATCTGAAGGCCACACCAAGTTTGGAGGTCTTTAGCTATTGACTCTGCACACAGTTGGCGCTGACCCCGCCCTGTCATGTGATGTGGCCTACCACTTGGTGGCTGAGTGGCTGTTGTTCCCAGTTGCTTCCACTTTGTTATAATCCCACTAACAGTTGAGCGTGGAATATTTAGTAGCCAGGAAATGTCACGGATGGACTTATTGCCCAGGTGGCCACCTATCACGGAACCACGCTTGGAGTCACTGAGCTCCTGAGAGCGACCCATTCTTTCACCAATGTTTGTAGAAGCCGTCTGCATGCCTAGGGGCTTGATTGTATACATCTGTGTCCGTGGAGGGGATTGGAACACCTGAATCACATGATATGGAGGGGATTGAAACACCTGAATCACATGATATGGAGGGGATTGGAACACCTGAGTCACATGATTGGAGGGGATTGGAACACCTGAATCACATGATATGGAGGGGATTGGAACACCTGAATCACATGACTGGGAGGGGATTGGAACACCTGAATCACATGATATGGAGGGGATGGGAACACCTGAATCACATGATATGGAGGGGATTGGAACATCTGAATCACATGATTGGAGGGCGGGGCCATACTTTTGGCAATATAGTGTATATAAATGGCCTGTCAGTCACTTTTAGGGCTCATTTACACTTAACTGTGGCATTGGAGATGCTTTTTTAAAGCGCTCTGAATGCCAATAAAGGTTCCCGTCACTAAATAAAAGGGTCGCCTTACAGTCCTGTTTGCTTCCTTCGCTTAAAAAAAGGATAACCCGCGTTGCTTTCTTGGTGCATCAAAGCGTCTCCGAAGCCTCCATAGAAGTCTATGACGACGCTCGCTACCAGCACCTGCAGCTTTTTAGGGGCTTTAATTCAGCGCTCACTTTGCTTTTTTTTGGAGGTATTGTAGGTATGAGACATCCCAGAATGCACTGGGAAACCAACAAGCAAACCAGAAAGCCGTCATCAGCATTCACTTCTGGTTCACGTGTCTATAGTCTGGGGGTGTCTGGTGCAGACGCCACATCTGGGTTCAGCGTGAAAAAGCAGGAAGGTGACCTTTCTCGCATTAAATTACCCCCAATCCCCCTCCTAGTACAAATTCCTTACAAATCTCCCAATCTAACACAAATCCTCCCAATCCCCCCAATCCCCCCACCTAGCACAAATCCCCCCAATCCCCCCACCTAGCACAAATCCCCCCAATCCCCCCACCTAGCACAAATCCCCCCCTCCTCAATCCCCTCTTCTAGCATGAATCCCTCCCCAAATCCCCCCACCTAGCACAAATCCCCCCCAATCCCCCCACCTAGCACAAATCACCCCCCCCCAATCCCCCACCTAGCACAAATTCCCCCCCCTCCTCAATCCCCTCTTCTAGCATGAATCCCTCCCAAAATCCCCCCTCCTAGTACAAATTCCCTCCAAATCCCCCAACCTAACCCCCCCCATTCCCTCTCCTAACACCCAATCCTCCCCACCTTTTAGCACAAGTGGCACAAATCAGCATCCAGGCACATCATCAGGTGAAAAAACTGGCCGGAGGGGGCACAACTGAAATCTGGGGGGGCACAACTGGCCAGGGGGGGGGCACAACTGAAATCTGGGGGGGGACTAGCTGGGGGGGGGGCACAACTGAAATCTGGAGGGGGGAACTGTCCGGGGGGGCACAGCTGAAATCTGGGGGGGGACTGGTTGGGGGGGTGCACAACTAAAATCTGGAGGGGAGAACTGACCAGGGGCGTGCACAACTGAAATCTGGGGGGGGGACTGGCCAGGGGGGCACAACTGAAATCTGGGGGGTGAACTGGCCGAGGGTGTGGAATATATGTAATCTGGGGGGGGGGGATCTGGCCAGGGGCGGACACAACTGAAATCTGGGGGGGTACTGGCCGGGGGGGGCACAACTGAAATCGGGGGGGGAACTGGCCAGGGGAGGGCACAACTGAAATCGGGGG